>NC_056742.1:187209907-187372407 GCF_019279795.1 Protopterus annectens
CTCCACTGGTACTGATATTACCTTAGCCACTAGTCTTCATTCTACTCATCCTGTCATGTAATGTAATACTGTTTCCTATTCATGACTTACAAAAATCAGTTTTCCCATCACTCTTTTTTCTACTGTCTCTACTGTATTCTTAAACCCACTCAAATTTTCTTAGGCTAAATATAGGTTTAAACCAAGTTCGACATTTATTTTTATCCTATTTGCTCTCCTCTAACTCTTTCCTATTCTCTACATCCCCATCTCACTATCTGTTCTTAAGAGTAAGTTTTTCTCTCCTCTTTCTAGTACTGTTGCTCTGTTTCTATTCCACACAAGTGAATGTTCTTTTTCCTCCATTCCTTACTTACAGCTTGTTCTGTACTTTCATGGCACTGACACATATTCTAAGAAACTCTCTACACTCACACTGAATAGGCAATTGCTCAGCTCCCTCCTGGCATCATCTCAGGCATGTAACGTTAGACCACTAGACCTCGCAGTACACCTTCACAGGCAGTGCACACATGTGATACTATCTATGTTACAACCTCCAGTGCAACCATACAGTACTGTCTATGTCAGAACCTCCAGTGTAGGCATACAGTACTGTCTATGTCAGAGCCTCCAGTATAGGCATACAGTACTGTCTATGTAAGAAATTCAAGTGCAGGCATAAGATACTGTCTATGTAAGAACTTCCAGTGCAGGCATACAGTACTGTCTATGTAAGAACCTCCAGTGCAGTAATACAACACTGTCTATGTAAGAACCTCCAGTGCAGGCATACAGTACTATGTAAGAGCCTCATGTGCATGCATACAGTACTTTCCATGTAGGAACCTCCAGTGCAGGCATACAGTACTGTCTATGTATTAAACTCCAGTGCAGGCATATGATACTGTCTATGTAAGAACTTCTAGTGCAGGCACACAGTACTGCCTAGGTAAGAAACTCCAGTGCAGGCATATGATACTGTCTTTGTAACAACCTCCAGTGCAGTAATACAATACTGTCTATGTAAGAGCCTCCTGTGCAGGCATACAGTACTGTCTATTTAGGAACCTCCAGTGCAGGCATACAGCACTGTCTATGTAGGAACCTCCAGTGCAGGCATACAGTACTGTCTATGTAAGAAACTCCAGTGCAGGCATATGATAGTGTCTATGCAAGAACTTCCAGTGTGGGCATACAGTACTGTCCATGTAAGAACTTCCAGTGCAGTAAAACAATACTCTCTATGTAAGAACCTCCAGTGCAAGTACACAGTATTGTCTATGTAGGAACCTCCAGTGCAAGTATACAGTACTATGTAAAAGCCTCCTATGCAGGTATACAGTACTGTCTATGTAGGATCTCCAGTGCAGGCATACAGTACTATTTAAGAACCTCCAGTGCAGGTATGCAGTACTCTCTATGTAAGAGCTTCCAGTGCAGGAATACAGAACTGTCTATATAAGAATCTCCACTGCAGGCATACAGTACTGTATATGTAAGAACCTCCAGTGCAGGTATAGAATACTATGTAAGAACCTCAAGTGCAGGCATACATTATTGTCTATGTAGGAACCTCCAGTGCAGGCATACAGTACTATGTAAGAACCTCCAGTGCAGACATACAGTATTGTCTATGTAAGAACCTCCAGTGCAGGAATACAGTACTGTCTATGTAAGAATCTCCAGTGCAGGCATACAGTGCTGTCTATGTATGAACTTCCAGGGTAAGCATACAATACTGTCTATATAAGAACATCAGTGCAGGCATATAATACTATATATGTAAGAACATCCAGTCCAGGTATACAATACTGTCTATCTAGGAAACTCCAGTGTAGGCATAGAGTACTGTCTGTGTAAGAACCTCCAGTGCAGGAATACAGTACTGTCTATGTAAGAATATTCAGTGCAGGCATACAATACTGTCTATGTAAGAACCTGCAGTGCAGGTATATGACAGTGTCTGTGTAACAACCTTCAGTGCAGGCATATAGTATGTCTATGTAAGAACTTCTATTGCAGACATACAATACTGTCTATGTAAGAACCTGCAGTGCAGGTATATGACACTGTCTATGTAAAAACCTCCAGTGCAGGTATATGATACTGTTTATGCAACAACCTTCACTGCAGGCATATAGTACTGTCTATATAAAAACCTCTAGAGCAGGCATACAGTACTGTCTATGTAAGAACCTCAAATCAGGCATGCAGTACTGTCTATGTAAGAACCTCTAGAGCAGGCACACAGTACTGTCTATGTAAGAACCTCCAATCAGGCATACAGTATTGTCTATGCAAGAACCTCCAGTGAACATCAACAGTGAATCCCACATTGTTATCTTTTTTTCCAGCATCCAAGCTTCCTTCTAAAAATCATTATCCCACTGTTTTATTGTCCTTCTTTTAGCATTCATTCAACTTTTCCATTGCTTCTTCAGCCTGAAATTTAATCACATATGAATACACTTCTATGCATCCTTTCTGCCTTCCTTTCACCTTCACCTCACTGGGTTCTTCTTCTTGAATCTTCTCTCAAGTTTATTTCTTCCACCAGTTTTTCACCATCCTCACATAAAAAGCCAGTTTTCTGTGAATATCCTAAACTTATTCCTCCTGTCTTCTAGTCTTTAAACTCAAATAGTTCATTATACTCCCTCATCTTGACACATGTTCACTTCTTCTCTCCCCATCAGGTGTAAATGCCAAACTTTCCTTCTCTGCACTACATATCACCCTTCTAATGCTAAACATTTCATGGCAGTTCCTTGATATCTATCCCAGCTATTCTTTTCCATTAAAAAAAAAATATTTTATAACATTTGACTTTCAGTTTACAGATCAGTTAAAGTACATCTTTTACTTTTGGTAGTTTAATCTGTTGACTTTTACTAGTAGATTCAGAGGCAGTACACTTTCGCTTTTGCTATTAAATTACTCAGTTCTCATACTGTGTTATAACATTCTTTCGACTATACTTCTAGTCTTTGGATTTCTGATAGATTTCTTCATATGTTCTGAGAATTCATCAGCTTGGGATCTACAAAAGCTATCAGTGAGCCATTAGTTAAGCCTGCAGTGTTGCGTTGTTCTTTAGAGATAACATTTTCAGCTTCATGCTGCTGCTACAGCCATTTGTCATGCCATATATTTTGCTCATTCATTACTAAGTCAGCCAGTCTCTATTTTTGTGATCCGGTAGGAAAGATGCCTTCATTCAAATCATACATTCTGCAATCAGGATCAGTGACTTGCATTTCTACAAGTGATTGCATTCTGTAAGTCTTAACTGTCCAGATTTTCACCAAGTGTCCAGATTTTTTCCGCATATCTTTGGTCTGTTCTTCATAAAATTTGTGTTTTTTTGACTAATTATCGATGGCCAAATTTAGAAAATAATGGCAAACATCTGAGTTTCAGTTCTCATACCATTCAGAAAATGCATGCTAATGCAAAATGTGTTATTCTGTCAACCTTCTAAGTTTATAAGAGCAATATTTAAAAATGTTCCCTATTTTGGGGGGCCTTTGCCCACCCCCCCATTATTTACGGCTTTGTCTGGATTTCTTGTGTGTTGCACTTTTTCTTCATAAGTTCATAAATAATTACTAGGCTTTCAACTCCTATTTGAAACCTTTCTGTTAAAACCCAATATGGTACTAGACAGTTACTAGATAGGATGCAATGTCTAGCCGTAGGAAGTATCTAGCAAAGATTTCCCATGTCCAAGAGAGAAGCAGGGGCAATCCCTGTTAGTAATTTATGCTTACCCATACAATCATCAAGGTTGTGCTTAAACAGGGAAATCAAGGTGTTCAGTTTGACATGAACTGGAAGCCTGTTCCAGAGGAGTGGCAACCTCTGAGAGATGTATTTGTCTCTCCTGCAGGTCTAATTTCTGTCACAAGCCACATTTAGGTCACTGGAGTGAGTGACTTTAGTCCCATTTGACTTACAGATATGGAACATTTTCATAAGATTTGTGTCAGAGATAGCCCTATATGCTAGGCATAAGTCAATTCTGAGGAGTCTATATGCCACTGGGAATAGTGCTAGTGATATCAGCCTATCTGTGTAGGACTTGTGCTGGAGACCTTGAATGTTCTTGTTTAGGAACCTCTGAGGTCTCTCAAGCTGTTGTAGTTGTCTAGGATGGTACATGCAAAAGGTGACATTATACTTAATGATAAGCCTGGAAAGAGAAGAGTCAAGGGAGCTTTCCCTTCTTTTGTTGTTTAGGTGATTCCTTTGCTAATCAGGTGAGCAGTGTAGAAAGCCTTCCTCACCATAGTAGATACATGATGGTCAAAGCTGAGGTCACAGTCTACCTATGCCCCCAGGTTTTTCACTGCTGAGTTGGTACTTAGGGTATCGTTGTTTATTTTATATTTAGCAGGGGCCGTGTTATTTCTAAAGGGTATGGTAATGCATGTCTCTAAATAATCTCTAAATAATGCATTTAAATATCTCTCAACTGACATGTATTGACAGAGTTACCAACAAGCATTATTTACTTGACTGGATCTTAACAAAAAAATCTAAAAAGAGTTATGATACAGGTTGCCTCCCCGATTCCCTTAGTGATTACTACCCATCCTATCTTATTAGAAAACACACCCAGAGTATCTCACAAGGCTCTATCCTGGACCCATTTCTCTTTATTATTTTATTTTTACAAATGATCTTATTCCACAGCTAAACCTACCACCATCATTCAATATGTAGATGATGCTTCGCTTATCTGCTCCACCCCCACCTTAAATTAACTCCAAGAAAAAACTCAGACCGCCCTTCATAGCATTGAAAAATACCTATCAGACCACCAACTCATTTTAAACCCTAACAAAACTAAGCTTATGGTATTTTCCAATTCCACCTGAAAAAGCACACAACCACATCTATCTTTGCCTCAAATGGCACAGCAATTGAATCCATTAAACACATTAAACTCCTCGATGTAACCCTAGACAGCAGCCTAAAATTTGACAGACATATTGTTTTAACAATCAAAAAAGTCCATATAAAACTTGTTGCACTGTAATGGCTCAACCATATCTAACTAATCATGCCAGAATAGCTACAGCTAGGACTCACCTCCTATCCATCCTTCACTAATGCTTACAAGTCTTCACAAACCTTTGTAAATCAGACTTGAATAACCTCAAATCTTGTTATAATAAAAAACTAAATTTGCTGCTAACCTCCCCCATAGATCTCATCATTGTACTATCCTGCAACAACTAAACTGGATTAAACTCCTTAACTTACTCACCCCCAACCAGCTAATAGTAGTCCAGTCTGTTATCCATAAACCTGACTAATGCCCAGCCCTATCTGACCTTGTTCAGCCCTATTCTAATCTTACCTCACTCAGGTCAGCATATAAAATACTACTCAAAGTTGTCAAAACCCACAACTTTTATGGTGATTCATTATATTGCCACACTATAGCCAAATCTTAGAATTCTCTTCCCCAGCACCTTATATCCATTACTGACACTCACAACATCAAACAACTCTTAAAAGAATATTTCTCAAATCACTGGTTATGCTCCTGCACTTCTTCTGGCTAAGCAATTCCTACTCTGCTCTTCCATCTCCTCTTACTATTACTCTCCACTTACAATCTGCTCATTGCAACACTACTCTTTATCAAACAAATAGCAAAAAAAAATACTGTGATCTGAGATGTTGATTCAAATGTTTTAGTCTTTACTCTATTGCAACTTTGTGTATATTGTGTCTTTTGTAATTAGCTTGTGACTCTATTGCAACATTGTGTATATTGTGTCTTTTGTTATTAGCTTGTGATGTTGATTTAGATGTTTAAGTATTTTACTCTGTTGCAACTTTGTGTATATGTTGTCTTTTTAGCTAGCCTGTATTGTACTATTGTCCTATGTTTTAATATTTTGTAATCTACTTAATGTATGCTGTTTTTTTATTACTGTTTTTTTATTACTCTTTAACTATTGTAGCTTCAAATGGGTGCTTTTCTTCCCGGGTCTCTGCTGAAAACAGGCTTCTTGCCCAGCCAGACACAATCCGGTTATCAAATGTAAATAAATACATTTTTTTTTTTTTGCATTCAGTTTGAGTCCATGACTTTGACACTAGTCATTTGCATGTGTAAGAAATATTTTTAGCTCTTTCATTCACTTTATTACCGTGAACTTCTTCAGAAAAACTGACAAAGAACACACCCTTTCCTTTTATACTGTTCAATTAATACATCTCAGGAAATGATGTAATGGCTTCGAACATAAAAATACCATATTTAAAATGTTTTCAAAAAACAAATAAACATTATTTTGTCTATATTTGAATATATAAAATAAATATAAAATATAGAATATTTGATACATACAGTCCTTCTGTTTTGAACTATCTATCTATATAATAAAAAACATTTTAAATTAATGACTTCATTTAGCCCTGGTGTTTCATCTGCCCCAAACACCAGTTGCCAGAAAACCTCTTTACATTCCAAAAGTGTTGTTTAAATCTCCTACTAATAAACCTTTGTCTACACTATCTAAAACAAAAAAACTCATATTTTTTTAAATCAGAACATGAAAGTGCATGTCTGGCCAATGCATTATTTTTATCTTTCTTTTTTATGTCTAAAATGTGTTCATAAACCCTACATTTAAAACTTCTCTTTGTTTTTCCTATATAATAATTTTAACATGTGACACAAGTTGCCATATAAACCACTAACTCACTATTACAATTATAATACTTTTTGGCCCAAAAGGTTTGTTTCAGACGTTCCACTACAACGAAAGAGGAATTACTCATGTATCTACACTGCTTACAATTTGTGCAACTGAAAGTTCCTTTTTTATTTGAACAAACTCTGTCTGTGTTATTATTCTTTCCTGTTGCTGATAGCAACATGTATTTGATATCAGTGATTTTCCTGAATGTAAACTTAGGTGTTTGTCCTATGATGGAAGCCAAATCCTTGTTTCCAAGGATGATTCTCCAATTATTTTCAATAATAGATGTAATACACCACATTTCTTTAACAACTGGTATAGGGAAAGCAGTGTACAATTATTGTGTGTGTGTTTCAGTGTTAATACTACAGACAAATGGTGCACCTAGTGCTAAATCTTTTGAAAATAAAATAGGTTTAGCCACCGCTTTTCTCAAAGAACTGACTTCACTTTCTATACCCCACTCGGGTATCATTGAAAAACTCATCAGCTTAAATGTTAACCCATACATCACAAGATGGGTTGCAAACTGGCTGAGTGACAGAACCCACAGGGTCAGAGTTGCTGGCGCCATGTCAGTCTCAAAGCCTGTCACAAGTGGTGTACCACAGGGATCAGTCCTGGGCCCACTCTTGTTTGGCATCTACTTTTCCAGTACAAGCAAACACAGGAGGGTTATGGCTGACAAAGTTTGCAGATGACTGCAAACTGGGCGCCATAGTAGAAAACACATCTGACACAGATATCCTTCAGAAGGGTCTCACAGAAACGGATAACTGGTGCCAGAGCCATGGCCTAAAGTTAAATGCCAAAAAATGCATAGTCATACCCTTCGGAAAAACAAGGTTACCCTAGCTACCAAATAGGTGGCAATCCACTGAGCACAGAAGAAGTTATCAGGGACCTGGGGACCCAGGTTGATAGTAGTCTGTCATTCGACACCCATGTAGCTAAAGTAGTTAGGAAGACCTTCTACATTGCCCACCTTATCATGAAGGGATTCTCATCTAGATCAAGGAGGTCATAGTCTCCTATACTCATCACTCATCAGACCAATGATTGAGTACAATGCCCCATTCGAATGTATCTGACCCGACACTTGCAGCAGCTGGAGAGGCCACAAAAGTTCCTCACCAAAAGGATAAAGGGTCTCAAACATCTGTCCTATGCTGCCCGACTGAAAGAACTCCAGCTCTATTCAGTAAACACGCTACCATGCTCAGAGGTGACCTTTGCCTAACATACAAGGCCATGTCAAACCCAGATTTGATGAATATGCTGCACCTCAAAAAATCTAGATCCGTCAGAGCCACAAGGGCGGGAGACTTAAACCTCGACACGGCTATTAATAGGACGTGCTGGAGGGATAGATTCATCACCCAAAGACTCCCTATGCTGTGGAATAAAATCCCAGTATATGTGAGGCAGAGCACCTCGCTGGCCTTGTTCAAGAGAAATCTTGACCAATGGATGGGAGATCGCAGATATACCCCAGGGATTACCTCAGTGTCACTGCTCGACAGAGGCACAGCAAAATAATGGGTATAGTTCCCCATACTAAAGGGGTGGCGTAAGCCACAAAACTATGGGCTAGGCTTGTAAATGCCCTCAGGCAGATAGCCTAGTATGAACCTATGAACCAATGAACCTATTTTTTCTAAAAAATCTTGTTCATACCCTCTGTTGAGAAACAGGGATCTCAAGAATAATAATTCTTCCATAAAAATCTCCTCTTCTGAGGTGAGTCTACTTAATCTTATTATTTGACCCTTTATAACTCCTCTTTTCATATGAAATGGATGCATACTGTCCTTATGTAAGTATTGATTGGCAAAGTATGGTTTCCTATATATTTTACTCTTAAAAGTTTTGGTGACATCATCAATGCTTAATGTCAAGTCCAGAAAATTTGTATTTTTCCCAAATCCCCCAATTTTGAAGGACAAAAAATAAGTAGTCTGATTTAAATAATACACAAATTCCACAAACTCTGCATATTCGCCCCTCCATAGGAAAAACAAATCATCTATATATCTATGGTCTAAACAAACCTTGTTGAAATTTATATTAGATCTCAAAAACTTAGTTTCCCAATTTGGCATGACAATGTTAGCAAAGGACGGGGCTACCCTTGCACCCATGGCCACTCCTGAGGTTTGTTTGTACAAATTGTTGTTAAACGTAAAAAAGTTATTGTCCAAAACTAATTCCATTAAACCACACAACATGTTTACTTTCTCGCCTGAAAAATCTGTGTATCCGGTTAGATATTCTCTCATAAATTCTATTCCTTGTTCTTGATCAACTGAAGTATAGAAATTCTTTACATCAATTGTACCAAAATATAAATCCTCACTGAAACTACCATAATCCCTCAATATTTCAAGTAAATGCCATGAATCCCTGATGTAAGATTCAGAATTCTGAACCACTGGATTCAACATGCTGTCTAACCAAATTGAAATGTTTTCGGTCTTTGATTGCTTTGCTGAAATGATTGGCCTAAAAGGTGGATTTTTTTCATTATTCTGAATTTTAGGAATACCAAAAAATAAAGCTAATTTTGGATGTTCCGTAAATAAAAAGTCATACTCAATTTTGTTCAATTCTCCTTGACAGAACATATCAAATAAAATAGTGTCTAACCTCTTAAATCATTGATCCACATGTTCGTAAGTCACTTTTTTATATATGCTTTGATCATGTAACATTTCATCTATTGATCTTACATAGTCACGAGTGTTCATAATCACTATTTTGCCCCCTTTATCAGCCTTCATTATTCTAATACTGAATGGAGGGGCAAATATGCAGAGTTTGTGGAATTTGTTTATAATTTAAAACAGACTACTGATTTTTTGTCCTTCAGAATTGGGGGATTTAGGAAAAATACAAATTTTCTGGACTTGACATTAAGCATTGATGATGTCACCAAAACTTTTAAGAGTAAAATATATAGGAAACCATACTTTGCCAATCAATACTTACATAAGGACAGTATGCATCCATTTCATATGAAAAGAGGAGTTATAAAGGGTCAAATAATAAGATTAAGTAGACTCACCTCAGAAGAGGAGATTTTTATGGAAGAATTATTATTCTTGAGATCCCTGTTTCTCAACAGAGGGTATGAACAAGATTTTTTTAGAAAAAATAGAAAGGGAAGTCAGTTCTTTGAGAAAAGGGGTGGCTAAACCTATTTTATTTTTCAAAAGATTTAGCACTAGGTGCACCATCTGTTTGTAGTATTAACACTGAAACACATACACAAGAATTTTACACTGCTTTCCCTATACCAATTGTTAAGGAAATGTGGTGTATTACATCTATTATTGAAAATAATTGGAGAATCATCCTTGGAAACAAGGATTTGGCTTCCATCATAGGACAAACACTTAAGTTTACATTCAAGAAAATCACTGATATCAAATACATGTTGGAATCAGCAACAGGAAAGAATAGTAACACAGATAGAGTTTGTTTAAATAAAAAAGGAACGTTCAGTTGCACAAATTGTAAGCAGTGTAGATACATGAGTAATTCCTCTTTCGTTGTTTTGGAACGTCTGAAACAAACCTTTTGGGCCAAAAAGTATTATAATTGTAATAGTGAGTTAGTGGTTTATATGGCAACTTGTGTCACATGTTAAAATTATTATATAGGAAAAACAAAGAGAAGTTTTTAACGTAGGGTTTATGAACACATTTTAGCCATAAAAAAGAAAGATAAAAATAATGCATTGGCCAGACATGCACTTTCATGTTCTGATTTTAAAAAATATGAGTTTTTTGTTTTAGATAGTGTAGACAAAGGTTTATTAGTGGGAGATTTAAACAACACTTTGGAATGTAGAGAGGCTTTTTGGCAACTGGTGTTTGGGGCAAATGAAACATCAGGGCTAAATGAAGTCATTAATTTAAAATGTTTTTTATTATATAGATAGATAGTTCAAAACAGAAGGACTGTTTATATCAAATATTCTATATATTATATTTTTTTATATATTTAAATATAGACAAAATAATGTTTATTTGTTTTTTGAAAACATTTTAAATATGGTATTTTTATGTTCGAAGCCATTACATCATTTCCTGAGATGTATTAATTGAACAGTATAAAAGGAAAGGGTGTGTTCATTGTCAGTTTTTCTGAAGAAGTTCATGGTAATAAAGTGAATGAAAGCACTAAAAATATTTCATGGTCTGAGTTTTTTGCCATCTGGAAGTTGTTCATTCTGGATTTGGTGTTTTCATCTTATCTTCAAAGTTTCTAGTGTATTTGTATGTATAAGACTCTCCTGTAGTATGCTAACATTATTTGAGGATTTGATGATTGCCCCCAATTTGCAGTCATCCTCAAACTTAGTTAGCCACAGTTCATCCTTTATGGCTTAGACTTCAGAGAAATAAATGCCAAACAGGTGAGGACCCAATACTGACTGTTGAGTGACTCCACTGATGACATGTCTGCTGAAAGAGGTGAAGTCTCCCACCTTGACAGGATGTGATTGGTCAGTCAGTCAGATTGCAACCCATCTGACTATGAAGGGGTGATATTTGACTGGGTATGTTTGTCTATGATGCCCGAGTGAGGCATTGTGTCAAAGGCCTGCACCTGGTACTAGTATGCTGAGTGACAGCTTTGCCTTTATCTGTGGCTTTGGTCACTTGTTCAAAGAAATCCACTAGGTTTAGTAGGCAACACCTTCCTTTGACAAAGCCGAACTGGACTGGATAAAAGGTTTGGATGTCACCTGTATTTTTACTTATGAGGTCCATGATGATTTGTTCCATGGCCTTACAGATGAGTCTGGTTAAACTTAAAAGTCTATAGTTACCCGTGTCAGTTGCCGACCCACCTTTATGAAGGGGGTTGACAGTTGCCATTTTTCAATCAGTGTGGACAAAGCTAATGTGCAGGTTAGGGTTGAATAAAGTGTCTAATGGGGTGGCTAGATCTTGTTTTAATATATTAAGAATGCAGCCTGGAATGCCATCTGGTCCCATAGATGGATGTGTTCTTAGCCTTGGAGAACATATTTATAACTTGCTCTTTGGATATGCTGGGAGGAGATGATGTAGGCATGGTTTGTGTTATAGTATGGTAGAGGCATTAAGGGGGTGAAGTTTTCACCAAAGCTGTCTGCTATTAGGTTTGCAATTTCCTTGGGGTCTGCATATGTGGTGCCCTGCAGAGTTAGTTCCGCACACATCTGGGTCTTACCTTTTAAGTTATGAACATAGCTAAAGAACACCTTATGGTTGTCTTTAGCTGTGGTTGTAAGTTTTTTTTTTGTAGCTGCCTTTTGAGGAATTTCAAGATTCCTTATGTGCTTGTTTAGTCTCAGGAATATACATTTCCAGTTTTGGGGTCTTAATTTTCTTTTGTTGGACAGTAGCTTCTTTCTGTTATTGTAAAATCTATTGATGCTGGACTTTCACCATGGTGGTTTGTTTTTCCTGGAGGATCTTTATTCAATCCTGTCAGGCACCACTTTGTCAAAACATTTGTGAAGGTGTTTATACAGGGCATCTGTGTATGCCACAGTATAGTTTTCACTGTCTCCTGAAAAGACAGGAGTTTGAAAGTCAGTAATAGCATCCTTTAGTAAGGTGTAGTTGGTTTTGATGAAGTTTTTCAGTCTGACTTATCCTTTGGGGGTTCTAGAGTTATAGTTACCTCAAAGGTTACTAATTTGTGGTCAGATTTAATCAGTGTTGGCCAAACATTAGCAATATTACATTTGTCATTTATATTTGTGGGGAACAGGTCTAGAATATTTGTGCCCCTAATGGCAGTGTTGTCTAATTAATTAGCTAATTCTAATTAATTAGCTAATTAATTAGAAAATGTGATAATTCTAATTCTAATTAATTAGAATAAATAATCATATAATTTTAATTATAATTAAGTAGGTGTTTTGAACTAATTCTAACTAAAATGTCTTAATTAGAAGCTTAATTAGATATATTGTGCAATCAAAATAAAATTGCATAACTAGTTTCTGTTATGTATTTATCAGTGATTGAAATGTAGTAATCTAACAGTGTATTAACTTACCAATGTACTGTAGCAGCAACCCATTACAGTTTCAGTTCAGAATCACCTACTTAGTTACCTACATCGCACATTCGTCTTCTGGGTCCTGTTTAGTGTTTAGCTTGATTGTAAACATGGTAGCCTTTGCTCAAGAAATACCAGATAATGCTGCAACTTTTTTCACAGATTTTAACCTAAATATTATAAATGATAATAATAAAATGTGAATTTCTAGAGCATGTAAGGCGTGCAAGAAAATAATTACCAGTGACTAGAAGCCAAAAAGGGTGACTTCTAATTGTGTAAGTCACTCAAAGCTGAGTAATCCTGGCAAATACAGCACTTACGAGTCAGAAAGAAACATGAAAAGGAAGAACCCACAACAGGATCTGGATGGTATTTGTTATCTGACTATTTTCATTTGTCATCACAAAGCATTTTGAGCGACAGATTCGATGATGCTGTCATTGGATTTGTTGTGCTAGATATACTTCTTTGACTCTGGTCAAAAAAGAAGGATTTTGTTTTCCAATGAGTGTTGTACAACTCTCGTGCCATATTCCAACCAGAGTGAAGTTTACCATGCAAGTTCACAATCAATGCAGACAAGTTAAAAAACAATTGAGAAGATGAAGACAGTATTGCTGTGCCCATGCTGATATATAGTCTAGTTGGCGTATGCATGGGTACTTCTGAGTAAGCCTGTTATTCATACACAACCAGAAGATGGAAACCCAACTGGCAAGCATGATGAGGTTTAGGGGTCACATACGGCAGAAAACATTTCTGTAATTTATTGATCTATGAAACAATTCACAAGTCAGATGACAGTCGTCAGAATAATGCCCCCAACATAGTGAAGGCATTCCTGAAGCCTGTTGATGTTATAGATGCAGATGAAGAGGAGGAAGGTGATAAAGATGAAGCAGGAGAAGAGGTAGAACATGTTCCAGTTGATTTGGAACAACTTGAAGAAGAGGGTAGCAGTCCAGTACTTATGCACTACACATGCATGGCATACACTTTGCAGTTAGTAGTTCACTCTGGACTTGCTGAATCCTCACCAAAGATAAATAATGTTCTGGCCAAATGTGATAATTTCATGTCAGCTCTTCATAAGTCATGCCGAGCTACAAAGTTGTTGAAGACAGAAGCATTGATCCGAATTCCATCCTCAGACAGTACCATCCAAAATTACTCTCACACCAAATGGCTTTGTTGTACTATGAGAAATGGAGCAGCTCTTGAGTCCATTTGAAGTAGCTACTGTTCACCTGCAATCTGAAGCTGTTGTGATGAGAAGTCAGATTCTACAGACAATAGCTGGCTTAAAGAAACACATAGAGAAGATTAAACTACACCACTGCACATCAGTCAAGTCTCGTCTCTTGGTATCCTTGAGCAATAGATGTGATTATCTGTTTCACCAGGTACATTGCCCGATCATCACAACTGGGGATCCAAAATTCAAATTGAGTTGGGCAATAGATCCAAGTGACATCAACACAGCATGATAGGCATTACTGACTGAGATGCAAGTACTAATTCAGCCATATAAACATTGTCTACCTACAGAAGAAGAAGTTGCCAGTGCGCCAATACCACAGCAACAAACATTAGCTTCATAGCCGGACTTTCTGTTTTTGTACATGATGGAAAACAACAGCACACCAGCAATACAGGACTGAATCAGAACTGGGATTCTATTTGTCATCACCTTGCAGCAGCTTGAAGCTACTAGTCTACTGGAGTGACATTACGTGCCAAGAATCATTTCCAACCTTATACAAGCTACATCTTAAGAACCACTGTATACCTGCCACTTCAGAAAACATTGAAAGCGTTTTCATTGCTGCTGGCTACATTGCTACAGCTAGGCAAAGTAGACTTAGAGATGCATCACTTGCATTGCTTGTCATTGCCAAGTGCAACAGAGACCAATTGATGAACATTTCTATTTGATGATTTTACTATTTTATGGTTTTAAATATATTTTACTGTGCAGCTGGTTATTTCGCTAAACATGTGCTTAGAGATACTGTTTAACTTTTATGATGTGACGTTGACTACATTATTTTCAAGTTGAACACTTGGGTTGACAAGTTGCAAGTTAAGACAGTCGGCAGTAAGTTGCTAATTAAAAATCTAATTAGCCTAAATATTGTCCATGTTTATAAATTCTAATTAATTAGATATGTCAGATAGCAAATTCTAATTCTCTTCTAATTCTAATTAATTAGCAAATAAGCTAATTAAAAACAACACTGCATAGTGGGGTGCTTCACTATTTGTTCCAGACCATTTGAGATTATAAACTCCAGGAATCTCTGTGCAAGTGAGTTAGAGCTCGTGTAAGTCACCTAATTAATGGAGTGATAGTTGAAGTCACCAATAACCAGGGTATTAGGTTTTACTTGGATTGTCCCACATAGATTTAGGTAAGCTGTATGTGCCTCCTGGATCACGGAAGAGGACTTATAATTGAAAATGATATGGAGAGGGGTCTTTTCTACTGTAACTTGGGCTTGGTGTAATTCCATTTCATTATTCTGTCTAATCAGTCTGGAGGTGTAAGTATCTTTAATGAATATAGATACTCCACCACCTTTGGTTCTCACACCTTCAGTTTGCAGTTTGAAATTGTGGAAGGCATTGTAGCCTTGCAAGGTCGGGTACTTTCTGTGCCCTTGAACCAGGTCTCTGTAACTGCACAGGTGTCCACATTTTCTAGGGAGAAGACTACTTCTAGAGAATGCAGTTTCTGATTTAGACTCATAGCATTTAACAGCATAACCCTTAATTTCTTTGTTTTTGGTATATTCACATTGGAAGTCTAGTGTTATGACCTTGCTTATAAAAGGCACTATGGGGGAGGCAAGAGCCTTTGCCAGCAATCGAAAGCCTGTTAGTGGCAGGTGAAGATCATCTCTGGAGAAGCACTGGGGTCTGTCAATCGTATCAACCATGGCATTCCAAGCTGACAAGAACAGGATCCACTTAGAATGATACCAGAAATGAACCCAATTATTGAAGTCAATATCTTTCTGCTTATATTGTGACATCATCCTAAATGAGGGTAGTACACTGCTCAAAGCTAAGGACATATCTAGTTGTGACACATATTCAGAAAGTTCAATTGTGTCTCTCTTCACATAGTCCAGAGAGGTACATCTTAATTCGTTCTCATCAACATGTACTATGACAGTCATAACAGTACTTGTTGAGTGACTTAAGTGCCTTTGTGATCCGAGAAATTCTGGCACCAGAAAGACATCTTACTGTAACCTTTTCCTTGTTCAACCTGGGGAGCAGGACATCAGTGTATCTCACTGTAGAATCTCCTATGGCTAAGACATTTGGAGTGGATGTGCATTGCCTTATGGACTTGGATGATGAGACAATTGTGCTTGTGTCATTATGTGTACTGGGTGTTTTGGGTGTTATGTCTGGTGTAGCATCTACGTGTTTTGGAGGTCTTTGGCATTTAGGAAAGTTTTTTGCGAGTACGATGATCTATGCATATGGTGTACATCATGAGTAAGTGCTGTGGTGGGTGGTCTGACAACCTGCTCAGTATTGCTGAATTGTGCTTGAGAGAACTATAATTCCAGATTCATAATGTAGGTGCATCTCTCGCAAATAGTACTAGAGTGATTAAGGAGTAGTGTGTTGTCAGTGTGCATGAGACAGTTGCTACACTGCCTCAGTGGTCCCATCTCAACCTGGCTGTTAGGAGAAGCAGAGGGAAACTGGATGTCCATGGTGTAAGGTATGATCCTGATAACTCTACAGTGAAGGAGGTGGAGGGGGTCTAGCTATATAAAGATCTAACGATAATGAGAGAAATCTATAGAGGCTGTGTTTTGTTGGTTTAGTAAAAAAGCCCGGGTTAAGTAGTGATAGTGTGACTAAAAATCCTCCTTGGATAGTACCATGCTGTTCATGAACTACTGTGCTGTATTGTAGCTTCTACCAAGAGAAGAAATGCCTAATTTGTGGTTTTGTGTCTGTAACCACCAATGCCCCCCATCCCGTGCGATAGTCATGATGCTGTGCTATGCGCATGCAAGGGGGATCAGTAGAACTCAAATTCTCAAAATCAAAATGCAGAACCCTGATACAGTAATCCTTGACCAGATCAGTCCAAATTGTACTTTCCTGCCATGAGGACATGAGGGGGGGGGGACTCACGTTGGTCTTTGCCCTGGCCACTCGTTTCTATTTATGGGTGTTGACCACCTTCCTGAATCTTACAGAGGTGGACCACTTTGAACCTGGAGGTGAACTGCTATGGCAACCAGGTTTGAATGAAAGCTGCAATACACAATCACATATGAGGTGATTTACTTTTGTATGTTTATTTGATTTTGGTTTAAACCTTTCAAGTTTCAGTGGCTTCTGCTTACAAGAAGTAATTGTGCCTTAAAAGTTTTGTATTAACAGGGGTATATATATAAGAAGCCCTTGTTTAAGGCTTTTAATAGTGATCTGTGATCTGTTCATTACCTTGGTGACGATAGAACTGATACATCTGCAGCTGCCATTATTTAAAAATGAAGTATATAGCTGCTATTTTAATGTCATGTGATCTATTTAGTTAGTGCTCTTCGTGTAGCCCATTTTTAGTAACTTGATGTTTTCTTGCTAATAGTGTTGTTTATCAACATATATACGCTTTATTGCATTTTTAAAAATTTTTCTTGTGTGTTTATTATTTTTTTTATTGGAAGTATTTCTTTCATTTTTGTATATTTGGGCAACGCAGTAATGTGCCTTTTTACCTGTTATTATTTATTTAAAAGCGCTATTTTTATATCTATGAAGAATCTCTGATATAGGCTGCAGGATATTTTGTTTGGCTGTGTGTAATGTGTAATAAATTCAAGCGTTAAGTTACGAGTGGCTGGCTCTTTCTGTTTGTTGAAGTATGTTAGCTTACTTAAACACATTTATGTCATGGTGTTTTAATTCATCAGATGGTTTAGACAAATTTGTCTTTTAATCTTTAAAGCACTTAAACCCCCCAACTCTTGTACTTTCAAGATGCCCATTTTAATTCAAGAGTTCAACTTTTTTGTGCTCAGCTGGTCTTTTGAAGTGAAAGTCTAAAGAAGCAATCATGATTTTTCACATGGATGAGCTGCAAAGCACCACTGATGTGAGAAGCTGTGCCCCGCACCCTAATTATTTATATATATCAGTTTTATTATCAGCTCCAAGGCCATACCATTTGGGGAGAAGTGAAATCCACAGGAAACCACAGCCTCAGTCTTTTTGTGAAAAAAGTAGGAAGTTGGTCACTAATAATCAGTCATGTGGGAGCCGATCATTACTTTATCAAACACAAAGCTCCCCCATTTTAATATAATGCTAGGGTCTTTTCTTAGAGGTATCACAGTTCTTTGTATCTCATTTTGCACCCTGCACTTTCTGCAATGTTGTAATACTGTCAGATAGAGTACACTTAGCCTGACCTTTTCTGCAGATTTTTTTCTACTGCAATCTCACTCTTTAAACTGGTTGACATTGCAGCTATGGTCTGAGAGAAGGTGTCTATTATATTTTCCATAACATTATAACTTATAGCAAAATCCTCTAGTGCTGGAAATGCATTTTCCTGAAGGGCACCCACAATCAGTTTCATTGATTCATCACCACTTAATTGAGTCATCCACTGCTAAATCTTTTTGTCAGAGATTAGCACAAATGTCTTTTGGTTTTGAAGAACATTTTTCTAGATTTGCAGTACAAATTTTTTTATCAGTAGACAACCTTCTTACTGCTACAAGAGTTTCACTTTGTTTACACAGGATGAACTCAAAATTGTAGAACCTGCTTCATATTTTAGAAGCAGTGCATTCAACTTTTTCAGAACACCATATTATATAGGGTTTGGTTATAAAGACTTAACTCCTCTACTGTCTTGTTCAATTTCAGCATAAAACAAAACAAAAAACATTGTTTAAGTTTCGTGAGGTTACTGTCTTTCCAGTTCATGTTACCACTTCTTTTTATTTAAAAAAAAATCACAGTTATTGGTTTTCCGGTGCATTAACATTCATGAGTACACAACATTGTTAGGCAAAATTCATTAGTCTCACTATGGTGCAGCTTTAAGATGGGCTTCATCAATATTTATACTGCCTAAGTTGTTGGGCAACATTTCAGCTATGCCTTCTGCAATACAACTGGCCTGTGTAACATTGATCAGTACTTGGTACATTACACACTTCTTCACAACATTTTCCTGTGCCGTTAATTTCAAACACTCAGAAGGTTTTCTCTGGGGTAAGCTCAGTGTCTGGAATTAGGTTTGCCTACCGCTTAAAACAATATGATATAGAATGGAGAATTTAACTCAAAACTGGGATATTCTAGTGGCATTCTGTGTTTTACATAAACTAGATGATCTAAAGATTAGCTCCACATGTAATATTTCTTTAACATTTGGATTATGTGACAAAATTAAAGACACTAACACTGAGGTGTTGTAAAACCCTGATACATTAAACTCTCAGTTAACCTGAACTCAAGCAGCCAGCACTAGCAACCAGCAAAAAAATATTGAAGAAATAAAGTGTAATTTTCATGTGTTGCCCATTCTGTTTTCTCCCTGCAGAAACATACCTTACATTTTTAGAGTCTGATATTTAAAAAGGAATATAGGAATAAATTCACTCTCTCCCCAACCTGAGAACAAGTCAAACCAAATAATTAGTATAGGGTACAGTATTAGTCAGGCCTGTTTTTAATAGTAACTCTCAAGCAACAAGAAACTGCAGTTATCCAGCATCTACCAATCCCCATGGGTGCTGGTTAGCTGAGAGTTTACTGTATATGGATTCTAGATTTAAAAAATATATATATATAAGATACAAAGTTGTTGTCAGTAATACAGATTATTATACAAAGTATACTAAGTGCGATCAGCAAGACTTTTAGCAATGTGTGTGAAATGCAGCCACTTAGCCCAAAGTAGATTAGTTTCACTTTATTGTTGGATTCTTGTTACTGTTCTAATGTTCCCATTTTGCTAGGCTACAACACATATAATGTAAATGATTTGGAGAACACCTGATATGTAATAATTGTGACAAAATCTTGGCTTGTTACTCTGTGCTTGGCTTGTGAAATTGTAGTAGTAATAATATTTATTTATGTGTATAAAATGCCTAAAAAATTAAATCATGAATTATCAGAAAAAAAAAAGAAATTTCATGTAAGAAGTTCTTAAGGTGGTGCAAAATACACATGAGAAAACAATGTTATTGGCATACAAGGATGTGCTTTCCATAGCTGGTACACATACATTCATATGTCAAAACAAGAAGAAAATCACCTTTAAGGACACATACATGTCAGCAGTTAGTCAAAGGAAGCAACTTCAATAAAATGTCAAACTTTAATACCAGTCATGATTCTATGTGACTCAGCACTGGTAGTGCATTTACTGCAACACAACCATCCTGTGGTGATGTTGTCAGTCAACAAAAACAGAAATGATGAGCATTTGTATAGACTGATAACACAAAATGTGATGTGAAACCAGTTATTGCTTTAATTAGTCTACACAAATATAAAGAAAGGGTGAGAGTTATTTTCAGACCTCAATGTCTGTACAACAAGGTGGTCATAGATTTATCAGCATAACTGTATAGGAACAGGTTAGATTGATTTTATAGCTAGGCCCATACATAAGGTGGTCATAGATTTATCAAAATAACTGTATAGGCACAGGTTAGATTGATTTTATAGCTAGGCCCATACATGATTATTATTATTAATGATGACACATTACTAAGGAAATAACAAGAAGAAGTTCACTTTTAGTTTGATTCTGACTTATTTCCACCATCATAGTGTTTGATATGAAATGGTACTTGTCAAGAAATGATATACAAATACTTTTTTTTGGTGAAGTGCCTTCAGAAAGGTAATACATAGTAACTGTCACATCTAATATCACTTTAATCAGTAACTTTATGTGACATAGAAAAACAAATGTATTTTAAAAGTTTGCTATTCACTACTGTTCTGAAGCAGATATTCTTTAATGCAGTCTTAGGTTTTGAAGTTAGATTATATCATGTTCATTAGCTGGAAGTTCAGTAACAGTTTCTCCAACAAAAATTGTATGTGTGTCTTGTCTTTTTATTATTCATAACTGTATCATTCCAAAGTAAATAAATACGAAACTTGTCTCTAAAGCAATGAGTGCTAATACAGCCTCCTCTAATCATACTATCTGTCTAAGGAAGAAAATCCTATCATCAGCACAAAATCCTCCTATATGGTTTCATTGATTTTAGGCTTAGAAAAAGATTATCAAAATAGTCATACATACAGATAATATCTTGGGGATTTCGGTTAATCTCTACATTTCATTTTAGATTAGATATACTGTTTTTAGGTCATATATCTGAAGCCATCAATACATTTCTATTGCACTTATTAAAGCCAAGTCCCTTATTCTCTCACTGAAGAGGCAGTAATCACATTGCCATTTTTCAAACTGCAAATACATTATCTGAGGCATTTTATCTTTGTCATCAAGCAGAAAGCTTTAATAAGACAGCTGTGATCGTGGCTGCAGATTATATTTTTGATTAATATAGAAAAACATATCACAAGGAAAGCAATTTTGAGGTACTCAATTTATGCTATTGCGCACCATAGAGGTAATGTTCTTTGGTATATTTGTTTCCTTTCTGTCCTAAGCAATCAGATATATTTATTTACTAGTTGTATAATGCGATCATAACATTAAATCCAATTAAAAATCCAGTCATAATTGTAGTTATAGTATGCTTATCAAATTTGATTTACTAAAAACAATAATGAATATGTATTGCATAATTATCCAGAGAGAGAATTTCTTTAAACTGACATTATAATTAAATAGCAAATGTTTATTAATTTATTTATTTATTTTTGGGAAACCATTGTCTGCTGCTTTTATTTTCTGTAATTTTATTAATATCTAATACACAAATATAGAGAAAGGGTGAGAGTTATTTTCTGAAATTTTATTTTATTAGTTTATTATATTAGTTTAAAGAAATGCTCTCTCTGGATAATTATGCAATACATATTCATTATTGTTTTTAGTAAATCAAATTTGATAAAATAAATATATCTGAACTAGTGTGGTCTCCTTTGGTTAACATTATTCAAACCGCTGAGTCACTTACAAATGCCTTCTACCAGCACATGGATCAGGCAATCCCAAGCAAAACAAAGACTCTTTGTACCAAAGGCAAGCGTCCAGTCTGGTGGACCCCAGCCATAAACAAACTCTACAACAAAAGAAGAAAGCTACTACAAGATAGAGCAATATCCTTAAAAGGTAAGACAGATCACTATAAGTAAAAGCTAAGAGCTCTCATAAAATCATCCAAAGCTAATTTTGAGAAAAAATAGCTAAGGACTCTAAAGACAACCATAAGGCATTCTTTAGCTATGTCAGAAACCTAGGAGGAAACTCCCAGATATGCTCAGAATTAGTTCAAAATGATGTGAAGATTACTGATCCTACAGACATTGCCAACATACTGGCTGAAAGGTTCAGTGAAAACTTCTCCCAAAGGAGAGATATCTATACCAAATGATTGTAGCCCCCAAACATCTCTAAGGTGAGAACTGCTCTCTCCAAGGCAAAGAACACAGCATCCATGGGACCTGATGGTGTCCCCGGCTGTGTGCTCCATGAACTCAATTAAACCCACAGTTAGGACAGCTGTTTAATCTTAGTCTCACCTCTGGATACGCACTCCAGAGTGGCGCACAGCCACTGTGGTCCCACTCCACCCATTAGCTTGACAAGCCTTATCTGCAAAGCCATGGAGAGGATGATCTCATAAATAAAGACATAGGGAACTTGCAGACTGTGGATCCAACCCAGTTTGGCTTTGTCAAAGGCAGATCATGCCTTCTAAACTTGGTTGACTTTTGAAACAGTCACCAAGGCCATTGGGAAAGGCAGTCCATACAGCCTACCTAGACATGGCGTTTGATACAATACCTCACTGTATCATTGAAAAACTCATCAACTTAAATGTAAACCCATACATTACAAGATGGGTTGCAAACTGGCTGAGTGACAGAACCCACAGGGTCAGAGTTGCTGGTGCCATGTCAGACTCAAAGCCTGTCACAAGTGGTGTCCCACAGGGCTCAGTCCTGGGCCCACTCTTGTTTGGCATCTACTTTTCTGAAGTACAAGCAAACACAGGAAAAGTTTGCAGATGACTGCAAACTGGGCGATGAAAACACATCCGACACAGATATCCTTCAGAAGGGTCTCACAGAAACGGATAACTGGTGCCAGAGCCATGGCCTAAAGTTAAATGCCAAGAAATGCATAGTCATAAAAATAAGGTTACCCCTAGCTACCATATAGGTGGCAATCCCTGAACACAGAAGAAGTTATTAGGGACCTGGGAACCCAGGTTGACAGTAGCCTATTGCTAAAGTAGTTAGGAAGACCTTCTACATTGCCCACCTTATCATGAAGGGATTCACATCTAGATCAAGGGAAGTCATAGTCTCATCAGACCAATGATCGTACAATGCCCCACTCAGAATGTATCTGACCCGACACTTGCAGCAGCTGAAGTTCCTCGCCAAAAGGATAAAGGGTCTCAAAAATCTGTCTTATGCTGCCCGACTGAAAGAACTCCAGTTATATTCAGTTGCTTACCGCTTGCTCAGAGGTGACCTATGCCTGACATACAAGGCCATGTCAAACCCAGATTTGATGAACATGCTTCATCTCAAAAATCTAGATTGGAGGGATAGATTCATCACCCAAAGACTCCCTATGCTGTGGAACAAAATCCCAGTTTATGTGAGGCAGAGCACCTCGCTGGCCTTGTTCAAGAGGAATCTTGACCAATGGATGGGAGATCGCAGATACACCCCAGGGGTTACCTCAGTGTCACTGCTCGACAGAGGCACAGCAAAATAATGGGCATAGTTTCTCCAACTATGGGCTAGGCTTATAAATGCCCTCGGGCAGATAGCCTAGTATGAACCTATGAACCTATGAACCTATAATAAGGCATATTTTTAATTGCTGCATGAAGTTATTACATTTCTCTGCATTTTGAATACAGAAGCTGTTTTTTCTATTAAAGATGTGAAGGCTATTAGAATGACTGTAAAATGGATTTAATATATATGTTATAAAACAAAATGTGTATGTTTTAGCACCTACTTATGGGTCTTTGAAATTGTTAATAATGAGTATAATAGAAAGGAATAAATGATAAGGGAACTTACTTGACAGAATTATGATATCACACTTGTCAACGAAGAAAGCAAGTACATGAACATATATGGATGGTTTTATTTATTTGGCAACCATTTAGGAATTCACTAGGATATTTCATGTATTGTGCATTGCAGCTCTGTATATAACCGTTATTCTTTTCTGTGTGTGTGTGTGTGTGTGTGTGTGTGTGTGTGTGTGTGTGTGTGTGTGTGTGTGTGTGTGTGTGTGTGTGTGTGTGTGTGTGTGTGTGTGTGTGTGTGTGTGTGTGTTTGTGTCTTGCATATTTCCATGCACACATGTACATAGGTGATCAGTTGGAGACCAAAAAAGGTAAGATCACTTGCATTAACGTCTAGAGGATACAAATGTGGAAAATGGGACAGAAGTTATTAAAAAATGGTGGATGTAGTTCCTCATATTTGAGTAAAGTGAGTGACAGTGACCTCATGGTGAACATGTGCTGCTCAGTGATCAGCACCTGGGATCGTGGCATCCCTAATCAATTATGGGAATCAGTTAACAGAACTAGGTAGGTTATCTTTTGTTGCATTTGGTGTGGGGCCATTTGTCCTTTTCCATTGCAGACATCTATAAGACTGATGTTTGTAGGCCACTTGTATTTTATTTTATCCTAATGTGAATTGTGTTTCATTTTTGCCTTTAATCTCTTTGCCAACAAATGCACTTACTTACATATTTATTTGAGTATGTCCTTGTTCTAGAAATCTGTCTGGCCTTCTACCTACATACTGCTCTCATAAGATAACCTACCACTGAAAACAGATGTATTTATTTTATTTATTTATTTATTTCCAGTTTGATGACTGGGGATGTCCACTGGGCTCAGGGGGCCTGTTTTCAGTGGAGGCCCGGGGAGAAAAGCTCCAAAGCTCCATGTTAGAAAGTTTAGATACAGATACAATATAAAAAAGAAGAACAATTTACAATTATGTTTCATGCTAGAGAGCAGGTGTAATTTCTTAGGTACATGTTATCTTTAGATAGGGACACAATATTATTAATTAACAATGTACAGTTACATTTCATGTTAGAAATTTGAGATGCATGTTAGAGATTTGGGGAATCGTACATCTTCTTTAATGACTCAATGTCATGTCTGAGACGTGTCTGTCTGCCTCATGCCTACTAAGTGCCACGACAGATTTAGTCTCTCCAGTGATGCTAAATTAGATTAAGTGGTTAATTGTAGAATGTCTACATTAATGAACATCGCATTCATACCAGTTGGTGCTCAGTGTACTCCTCTAGCCATCTAATGTATCTACCTGTGTATTCTTCATACAATTTTATTGCAGCTCCTGTCTGACCTACTTTCTAACCAAGATATTAAGGCCTCCTACTACTACCACAGGTCATGTGAAAAGTTATCACATCTCTCACTATGTCAACATGTATATGTGGTTAGTTACTTACTCCCAGTTAGGGTGAAAGCTGTCATCTTACCCTGTTTCCTTTTCCACATGATCTGTCTCAGATATAGTTTCTCCTTCTTAACAAAATGTTCAACTTAGACAGCTTATTCTCAGGACATGGTGTTTCTGCGTATGCTTGGTGCTGTTATCATCAGATGAAACAAGTGCTTCTGAACATATACAATTCCACTGGTTTATCTGATTTACTGCCAGTAATCCATTTACCCCAAAGCTGACATCACTTAATAGTAACTCTTCCATATAACCTCTCCCTCCCTCTTCATTAGCCTCGTAGTTTTCTGCTAAATCATTGCTATTTGATTCCATTAAGCCTCCCTTTATTGATTGCACTCTTGTTTTTATAATTCACCTCCCACCATCTGCAGTACGATGGATCAGCAATTAAATCATTGCTTCAAACTGAACTTTTATAGATGACTTTTTTTTTTAAGAATTAAGCTTTTATCATTTCACTTCTTGATGTAATGTTTTTTTTTCTCCTTAACCAGTCTTGCAGTGTTTTCCCAAAACATAGGTTATTATCTGTTATAGCCTGAAAACACGAGATTTCCACTCTTCCTGTCCCTTCTCAATAAGCTGTCTGTTCTTCTCTCGTGTGGTTCTACAGCCTAATGTAGTATCACTGATGCCATAATTGGCATCATGCTTATCCATCCTTTACAGGACTGCCACAACAAGTAACTTACACAACTATTCCAATATTTATACACGGGGAAGTTGTCACAAAGAGTTAACGCGTTGAGCTGTAGATTCTGTGGTACATGGTTTGATTCCACCAGTCCTCATTTGCCTACTACTTAACCAGGCAGTGTTTTGTAGCAGCTGGAATTTGAGCTGGATTACTCAATGCCCCCCTAGACCTCCAGCC
This sequence comes from Protopterus annectens, assembly GCF_019279795.1. Classification (NCBI taxonomy): domain Eukaryota; kingdom Metazoa; phylum Chordata; order Ceratodontiformes; family Protopteridae; genus Protopterus; species Protopterus annectens. The sequence continues at coordinate 187,236,245 of NC_056742.1, forward strand.
TTGTAAGTATCTCTCAATCTAAAACCAAAGAGAGATGCCTTTTTCAGAGTCTTCTTTTCTGCCTGCCAGACATAATCTTTAACTTATATCAGGTTTGATCTGCAGTTCATATTGATTAACTACATCCCAACTACTTCCAGAGGATGGATTATTTGTTTAATAATGTAACAGGAACAGAGCATTCCCCTTGTCGTCTCTGCACAGTGCTGATGAATGCCCCCTCCCCATTTCGTAATTCCCAAACCACAGGCATATTACCTTTTGGGTACTGGAAGTCTGATGTTTTCTATTTTGACATCTCTTCCCAACTGCTGAGAACATTAATTGAATTGAAATAAGTAAACAGAATTGCATGCCTACCTTATTAAATTTAATTGATTTAAGTTGAATTTAAGTCTCACTTAAAAAGAAAGATGGCCATTGCTGCTTGGAGCAGTACACCTCTATTGAAGAAAATAGGCTTGCAAATCAGCAGCATTACTGTCTACTAACTCTGATATTGCTAAGCTTAATGCTACACTTTTTCTGTCTTTTACCACCATTTATTAAATGGCTAAATTAAGAATTACCTTTGCAACTACAGTTGCAGAGTGAAAGTAAGTTGCATGTTCTCATCCTGTCTGTACATGTTTATTTATTTATTTATTTATTTTCTGGAATACAACAGAGCTTTTAGTTCAGTCTTCCATTATGTCATGGCAGAGATTTCATTCAGGGGTCTGTTCTTATAAACAAAATAACATGCATAAACTATAGAATTGTTTTATCTAAAATGTGGCATTGTGTATGGTACATGAGGTTTAGGAACAAACTGATTTGCACAGGGACATCTTCAGGTGAGGGTCAGGTAGGAATAGTAATGGGAGCTAAGATGGTAGTGGAAGAAAGTTAGTGTGGGAGGGGGTTAAATTGGGAAAGTAGTACTTCCGCGGTGGTGCAGTGGTAGTGTTGTTGCCTCACAGCAAGAGGTTCTCCCATTCGATTCTCGACTGGAGTGCGAGGAGTGCCTTCTGTGTGGAGTCTGCATGTCCTCCCCGCGGTTGGGTGGGCATTCAAAAGACATGCGTAAATGGGCGTGCATTTGTTGAAGGTTGAATGTCGAGCTGGCACCTCGGTGTTCGTGAAAATCTACTGCCAATCATTAGCGGACTGGAGTTCCGCTGCGGTGACCCCTAACCAAGAAAAGCCGAAAGACCAGAACAACAACAGAAAGATTGAGAGGAAATGAGGTAGGGGCAAGGAGGGGCTTGATTGATTCTGTGTGAGTGTAGCTGGGTAAGGGATCACATTTTGGCATGAACTTGCTACTGCCCTCCCTCCCTCTTTTAAGAACATTGAGGATTGAGGGGTTATTTCACAGGTTTAGTGTTTAGGCAGAGAAGAGGGACGTGCTTGTCCCTCTTTTGCCCCCCCCCCCAGAGTTGGATGTTTAATTCAATGAATTGGGGAATGAAAGTGAGCGATGGGATGTTGCTTGATAAGGAAAAGTAAGTGAGCAGAGGTGAGGACACTGGTAATTTGGCTAGGATGAGCAGGGTTACGTTGCCTTAGTAAATGGTTATATGGATTTTCATGCTGTTATCAATAAATTAAACTGGTGTTCTGTAAAGTTATGTTTATTGAAGTTTAATAAAGCTTGTCAAATGTTATTTGGTGTGATATGTTTGTATTAAAGGGGACTGGAACAAAAAGCTTATATCTGCCTGAGAGTTTTGCTTCTTAACAGTTACTTCAGAAGATGACAAGTATAATTTAAATTGTTGCATGACAGCACTGTTTTAATGTTTTGCATTACGTACATGTATTGGCCTAGAAAATGGTATACACAGCAACATACTTATCAAATACAAAAATTAAATTAATATTTTCTCTTTGTTTATATAAGGCATAAACATTATACATTTCTGAGCTTGTGTAGTACTGTGAAATTTTGCAACTTATTTGTAATGATTTTTTAATCCAGTATTAGATTATTAATAGGATTAATATTTTTTGGATCTATTGTTGACTTTGTTGCTTTTATATATTGTCATCTGTATACTTTGAGATTATTAATAGTATCCCGAAATCAGTGTTAAGTTTAGCTTCATCTCTGTGCTTTACATAATACTCTAATTTTTCAATATAAAAAGAAATGCAGGTTAGTATTCCTTACTCTCTAGGTTCAACAGAACTTAAGCTGCAAAACCTTGCAGGAAATTATGTAACAACATACAAGTGATCTCATCAGAAAGAAAGCTAGACTGTGTTGAAGCAATGGGTCAGTTTTGCTTTCATCTTTACAAACAAAAATAGTCTGGACATGTTTATATAAGTGCATGTGTGTGTGTGTGTGTGTGTGTGTGTGTGTGTGTGTGTGTGTGTGTGTGTGTGTGTTTGTGTGTGTGTGTGTGTATGGAAGTAAAGAAATTCCACTCATTTTAATCATGTTATTTAATAGATACTGAAAAGTATTCAAAACATGGGATATATAATTATACAGCAAAAGCGTTTTTTCTTTATAGTGCACTTCCTTATAAAACCCATAATGTAAAACAATTTGTCATTCTGTTTGCTGATTTACTCCTACTAATTTCCTGGTTATAACAAGCAGATGGTATGTTTCATGATATACCATAGCAGACATTATTGGATTCTGATTTTGATCTGCTGTTAATCATCTAATATGTTTGGTATCAAGGAATAACATTAAATAAGTCGTGATGATTTACAATGCATTTGCCTAAGGAAGTCAGATAGCATCATAGAATAAGCATGTACATAAAAAAGAAGCACATTGGACGTTTAATGTTGATGTAAGACTGTTCCATGTTGTTTTAATTTCTGAATGAAGCTTAACTGTTCTACAAATTATAGTTATCAATTATATCAGTTCCGCATAAGAAAAAGTTCAGTATTGTTCTGTCTCTATTACTAATTAGAGTTTGTCATTTCAGCAATATTAGAGGCTTTAGCAGGTCTTATATATACAGATCAGTACATAAATGAAAAACAGTGTTATTTGTTATTTTCAATGCATACAAACACATCTCAAAAATAACATTTTACTATTAAAATATGCAATATAAACAAACAACATTTACCAATTATCATCAGTGATTTCCTTTTTGAACTACAATACTTTGTTCCAAAAAAATGTTTTTCATTCAGCAAGAGTGATTAATTCAGTAGTTCAGCAAGCAAGCATAAGATACAATTAAAAGCAACATATCCAGCTTTGATTACTCACTGTACACACACAGAAAAGACACTGGAAATAGACTTGTATGACATATTATATGTATATATATATATATATATATATTCTTAGAAAATAATGAAAAGGCAAACATTTGGGTTGCTAATATAATTGTCCATTAACATACAATATTTTCAGTACTGTAAACCAAGGTTTGCTCTTCACAAGTGCAGAGTAATAACACCCTTTGTGTATAATATCAGGTGGTTGTGAACATGTTCCAGCTGTAGACCCTGCCAGGCAATCTCCTCCGATTCAAAAACAACAGAGGAAATCTGCACCTGAATTTCTCCCAGCTCACATCCTCACATATAATATACTGAACAAAGATTCCTGCCCCTCCTCAAAGTTAAGCTCCAACTTAAATTCATTTTGTATTCTTTACAAAATCATGGCAAGAAAACTCTTACTCTTTATTATCCACCTTTCAGCTGTTCCATCCTGCAGGACTCATAAGCCTTAATGTCTTAAATCTGCATACAGCTGCAGCTGCCTGCTACCGTATAATGGTGCAAGGGTTTAGGCTTCTCTATTATCAACTGCTTCTTTGTGTTGTTGTAAATTCATGCTCATTACTTCAGTAATGCTGTCTGCCCATCTTAGCTTCTTCTGTTACCTTCTTTTCCTTTTGATTTTTTCCAATATCAGTGCTTCTCTAGTGAATCCTGTATGTGTATTATGTGACCAAAGTATTTAAGTTTTAGTTTTACTAGTAGACTTTGAAGCAGACAGTCTGCTTTTCTTCCTTAAGTAATGACATATTTGACTGTCTTGCAGTCCACAGACTTCTCAAAGTTTTTTTTTCCAACACTAATGCTTAAAAGGGTATTTTTGGAACACAGTTCAAGTTTATTTAGGTAATTATAAATAAACACTGTTACAAATGAAATAAGCAAATAATAATAAAAGGGGATACAAATAAAGCTAACCCTCATATACCAGAACAAAAATGCTATGTTTGTGCAAATACTTGAAACTCTCCAGTATCAGAATCCTCTTTCAGAATTTTGACAGTAGATTTCAAAGATGCAGCCTCCGATACATGAAGAACAGTGACTCTGATGCATTTAGCTAGGCTATGGTGACCTCCAGCAATCCAAACCCAGATGAGCAGAGAGTATGTGGAGACTGACATGTGGGACATTTGCTGGGAATCTCCCTAAAATAGGGGAAACATAATATGTTAAAGCTGTACGTGTTGTGAGACTATGGCAGCTGTGTGACTGTAGGCTTATTGGATTTTGGACTGGATTTCTTAATTTAACGTTTGGATACTATCTTTTTAAATTTATTATATTGCAGTTATTATAATTTATTTTATTTTAATTTTTATTTTAAATTTGTTTTACCTTAAAGCAAGATCTTGACCAAGAACATTTAGAAAAAAATATATTTTCATTTACCGACTGCTAAGGAATTAAATCTAGCTAATTAGTGGGAGGAGGAGAGAAATATGATTTCTTATTTAAGTTATTTATCTGCATTCTTTCTTATGTCTTTGTGGACTTAGAGAAAGCATATGACAGGTTGCCTAGAGAGGAGTTGTTGTATTGTATGAGGAAGTCGGGAGTGGCAGAGAGGTATGTAAGAGTGGTACAGGATATGTACAAGGGTAGTGTGACATTGGTGAGGACTGTGGTGGGAGTGACAGATATGTTTAAGGTGGAGGTGGTATTACATCAAGGATCAGCTCTGATCCCTTTCTTATTTGCAGTGGTGATGGACAGATTAACAGATGAGATGAGACAAGAGGCCCCGTGGACTATGATGTTTGCAGATGACATTGTGATATGTAGTGAGAGTAGGGACCAGGTTGAGGGACCCTGGAGAGGTGGAGATATGCTTTAGAGAGGAGAGGAATGAAGGTCAGCAGGGCTAAAACAGAATATATGTGTGTAAATGAGAGGGAGGGTAGAGGAATGGTGAGGATGCAGGGAGTAGAGTTGGTAAAGGTGGATGAGTTTAAGTACTTGGGATCAACAGTTCAGAGTAATGGTGAGTGTGGAGGAGAGGTGAAGAAGAGAGTACAGGCAGGATGGAATGGGTGGAGAAGAGTGTCAGGAGTGATTTGTGACAGACGGGTACCAGTAAGAGTGAAAGGGAAGGTCTACAAGAGGGTAGTGAGACCAGCTATGTTATATGGGTTGGAGATGGTGGCATTGACAAAAAGGCAGGAGTCAGAGCTGGATGTGGCAGAGTTAAAGATGTTAAGATTTGCACTGGGTGTGACTAGGATGGACAGGATTAGGAATCAGTATATTAGAGGGTCAGCTCAGGTTGGACAGTTTGGAGACAAAGTAAGAGAGGTGAGATTGCGTTGGTTTGGACATGTGCTGAGGAGGGATGCTGGGTATATTGGGAAAAGGATGCTAAGGATGGAGCTGCCAGGTAAGAGGAAAAGAGGAAGGCCTAAGATAAGGTTTATGGATGTGGTGAGAGAGGACATGCAGGTGGTTGGTGTGAAAGAGCATGATGCAGAGGACAGGAATAAATGGAAACAGATGATCCGTTGTGGCGACCCCTAATGGGAACAGCCAAAAGAAGATTATGATGATCTGCATTCTTTCTTACCTGCACATGCTGTAAGATTATTGCTTGTTTGTGAGTGCAATAGAATTTGGACTGGATGTGCTGTGGAGCTTTTCTCTCCAGGCCTCTGCTGAAAATGGGCTCATACCTAGTTGAACTTCCCTGGTAAATAAATGTCAAAGAAAGAAAGAAAGAAATGTCTTCATTTAAGACTTGAATGTTATGTTGTTTTTTTTTTTTTTTTTTTTCTGGAGTTTCACAACATTTTGGCTAAGGGCATTTAGAAAAAAAAAAACGTTGTATTCATCAGTTGTTAAGGAACTAAATCTAAATAATTAGTGAGAGTAGCTGAGATGATTTAAGCTCTAGATTTCTTAATTTAAGGGTTGGATTTCTTCAGTTGAGGACTGGATACTATCATTAATACCATCCAATATCAGCACTTCAGAACATTACTCAGAATTAATTGACTGCTTTCAAACTTTGCTTAATTATGGAAATCTACTTTTAAATCCTGAACAATAGCAAACTGAAGCATGGTGTTTTGAAATGTCATCATCTAACAACAGAAAATTTGAAATCAAAACCCAAACAAAACGTCTGAGCATCCTAATTGACAGCAACATTAAAGCTGAGCAAACACATATCATAATCCATCATAAAAACACACCAGAAACTTGGTTTCCATTATAGAACCAAACACTACCTGGCCAATGTTGCAAGACAAACACTACCACCTACCTACCTTCTTCCATCCGTGTGAAATGCCTCACCTATTCTTTTAAACCTAAGTACTTCCTGCCTGTGATAATGAAGGAAGACAAATTTGCTTCTCCTGGACAGGTAAGGTTTGACTTTGCCTCAGTATTTTCAGGAGGATGTATATCAGCTGCTTTACGATATACACTTGGATCGGGACTTGAACTTAACAGGATATTTTATGATACAATGAAGATCAGCATATGCATTATCTGTTGAAGCTTGAACACAGTATAAATCAATGAAGAGAAGGCTAATCAGCTTGGAGTTTGCTGATTTGAAACACAAGCATACAAAATGATAATGACTCCTGTGATATGCCTCGAGTACTACTATTTGAAAATAGTTCTTTATGGAGAGGAATATTATGGGAATATATAATTCTCAGGGGCATTGGAAGTTGACCATGTAGTTTAGTCTAAATGTTGAATAACTGATAGGCAGTTGGAATTCCTGAATTTTTCATTTTCCAATTGTATAGCATTGTGTTCATTTTTAAGGAGCACTTCCATTTATCACATACTAAATTAATATTCTACCTAACACCAGAGACATATACAGCCAAAGTATATGTGGGTAACAGGTCTGATGGTCTCTGAAAAGATAACACTGTACACTGTTTAGGTCTGTGATTCAAAGTACAACAATGGAATGGTTGAATGAAGCTTTAATTGTGATACTCATGGGCTGAAGATGCATAACTATGGCTACTACAGGGAGTGTTACAATGCGTCAGAGATTCAAAGATTCAAAGAACCATTACTGTCATTTAGGACCACACAAGTGCACCCTAAACAAAATTACAAATGTCAGCTCATGAGAGAACGGCAGTGCAAATAACGTAGATAACGTTATATCAAAGAATAACATAAGAAAGAAAATAACGCGTATGACATGCACGAGGTAGTTCACATTACATAAACATATTCAATACCTATTATCCAGTGATAAATAATAAATAAATACCCACCACCAAACCACTACACTGTTATATTATCCAGTGATAAATAAATAAATACCCACCACCAAACCACTACACTGTTATATTATCCAGTGATATATAATAAATAAATACTCACCACCAAACCCCTACACTGTTATATTATCCAGTGATAAATAATAAATAAATACCCACCACCAAACCCCTACACTGTTATATTATCCAGTGATAAATAATAAATAAATACCCACCACCAAACCACTACACTGTTATATTATCCAGTGATAAATAATAAATAAATACCCACCACCAAACCACTACACTGTTATATTATCCAGTGATATATAATAAATAAATACTCACCACCAAACCCCTACACTGTTATATTATCCAGTGATAAATAATAAATAAATACCCACCACCAAACCCCTACACTGTTATATTATCCAGTGATAAATAATAAATAAATACCCACCACCAAACCCCTACACTGTTATATTATCCAGTGATATATAATAAATAAATACTCACCACCAAACCCCTACACTGTTATATTATCCAGTGATAAATAATAAATAAATACCCACCACCAAACCACTACACTGTTATATTATCCAGTGATAAATAATAAATAAATACCCACCACCAAACCCCTACACTGTTATATTATCCAGTGATATATAATAAATAAATACTCACCACCAAACCCCTACACTGTTAAGACAAAGAATAAATAGGGACTAGTGAATAGCAGCTGTTTAGTTTCCATATTGCACTTATTAACCTTAGATTTGACTCAGTACAGCCATCATATTGCATAATAGTAATACTGGCAGTAATTGCTCAGAGCAGCAGGATTAAATGAAAAAAGAGGCTTCAGTGTATCAGGTATTATGGTTGGTGCTTGAAATAATAAGTCTCACAGCTGTAGGATACAAACCGTTCCTGAATCTGGTAGTCCTACAGTGGAAGCTGCGGTACCCCCTTCCAGACGTAAGTTGTGAGAACCAGTTGTGGGCCGGATGGGTCGAATCAGCAAGTATTTTATATGTTCTCTTTCTTGCTCTTGTAAATAAAAGCTCCTGAATAGAAGGGAGGTTTATGCTCAAGATTTTCTCAGCCACCCTCACTACCCTCTGTAATTTCTTCTTCTCAGCCACTGTGCAGTTGCTCAACCATGCTATGAAGTTGGTAGTGAGGATGCTCTCAATAGCTCCCCTATAAAAACTGGTAAGAGCATACAGTGGGAGCTTGGCCTTTTTTGAGCTTTCTCAGGATGTGAAGCCTCTGTTGAGCCTTCTTGACTATATGGTTGGTGTTAACATCCTAGGAGAGGTCATCAGAGGTGTGGAGGTCCAGGAACTTAGTTGTTTTGACTTTCTCTACTACCTCCCCTTTGATAGTGAGTAGTTGCTGAACTGTTGCCTTTCTCCTAAAGTCCATAATAATTTCTTTGGTCTTATTAACATTCAGGTCCAGATTGCTCCTGTCACACTAGGCAATCAAAGTGTTCACCTCATCCCTGTAGTCATGTTCATTCCCATCATTAATGAGACCCTCGACTGTGATATCATCAGCAAATTTTATAATATGGTTTGACTTATGTTTTGCAGTGCAGTCATGGGTGAGAATGGTGAAGAGCAAGGGGCTGAGCAGACAACCTTGGAATACACCAGTATTCAGGACTATGCATTGAGAGGTGTTATTTCCAGTGCATGTCCACTGTGGTCTACCAATCAGAAAGTCAAGAGTCCAGTTAAATATGTGCTTGTTTATCCCAAGTTTCATGAGCTTATCCACCAGTTGCATCCATATCACAATGCTGAATGCAGAACTGAAGTCAATGTAGAGCATCCTTACATAGCTCTTGTACTTTACCAAAAAAAAAAAAAGTACCAAGCCAGGCATTTCCAAGGGTCAGCTTCCAGTGATTTCTCCTGTCCACCTTGTGAATCTGGCATACTGTGGTAATGCAGCAATTGCCTCATGTACACAGATAACCCTGTCCTCCTACCACCCAACATTACAACTTGCGACAGATGCACTTACATAGCCAAACTGGAAGCAAAGCTCTCTCCACCCAAGATTGTGCTAGACAGTCAAGAGGAGAAGGTTAACACCCACACTACACCTCAAGCAACATATAAACCTTCCAAACTCACACCACCAACACCCACACATAGCAACACTAAACCCACATATGTGGAGTCTCTTAACAGTAACCTGTCCAAGCAACAAGGACCTCCAAAGCTGAAATGCAAACACCAATCACAACCAATGTGTCACATAGCTCACAACACCAGTGTGCCACCCAACAACAGCCCCTAAGGCAAGACAACATACTCAACACTTTAGTCATAGGTTACTCTCTAGTCAGACACACTGATGTCCCACTCACCAGGCTGAACAAGGAGAAAATTACAGTCAGCTGCCTGCCGGGTGCCAGGATCCACCACATAATGCATGCACTCAAGTCACTCCACAACAAGTACAAATATGACTCTGTCATTGTCCATGTTGGAGTGAATGACTTGAGACGTACCTCCCTGGACTACATGAAAATAGACATGGAAGAGCTCTTGGATCATGTGGCCCAGGCAGGTATGACCCTAGTCCTGAGTAGCATCCTGCCTTCTTCCAGAATGATACTACAGTATAAGGACAAAATGATTGACTTCAACAATTGGCTAAGCTTCTGGTGTCATTAAAAGGGGATCTAGTATCTGTCTGCCTGGGACAACATGATCGACAGACCAGGATGCTTTGCCAGAGATGCTCTGCACCTGTCGCTCCTGGGATTCAGGTTACTGGCTAAGGGTCTTGCCACCCCTATAATGCCTTTTTGGGCAAAGTTCAATGGACAAAACCACCACCGTAACAGGTACAAGCATGCAAAATCTGAAGGTAATGCTACTCAATGCTAGAAGTCTAAACCTCAAAATGCACTGTCTCTCTCGAGGCACTCCTAAAAATGTCAAACATTGATATCTGTGCAGTAACTGAGAACTGGTTCATGGCTCCAGAGAGCACCCCTGCAATACCAGGCTACAACTCTTACCACACTTTTCAGCCATCAAACCATGACTGAAACACTAAAGGTGAAGGAGTGTCCATATTCACCAAGGATATTCAAAAAACCAGGCTAGTTGCTCAACACAATGTGCAACTAACACTAGGTAAGACTGTAATCCAAATTGTAACTTGCTACAGATCCCCCACATGCCCCAAGATTCTCACTATACCTTTCTAAACATACTGGAAAATATTAAGATACAACCAAACACCCTAACACTGGGTGATTTTAACTACCCTGCCATTAACTGGGAAAACTACTCATGTACCAACACCTTTGTACAATGGTTCTTGGAGTTCATAAATTCCAATGCCCTGGATCAACTAATCCTTAGTCCCACCAGGTGCTCCAATATCCTAGACCTGGTCATTACCAACATGGGAAATCAATGCTCCACACCTATGTTCACCCCCTCATTGGTCAGGTCTAACCATAAGCTAATCACCATTGACATCCACATCCCACTCCCACCCCCCAGTAAGGAAACCTCCATAAAAAACTTCTCCAAAGCCAGCTTCATGCTACTCATGTCAGAAGTGGCAAACTTCATGACACCCATACAGATGGAAACTGAAAATTCGACTGCTGAATCCTACACTAAGGCATTGTACGAGCATATCCACTTGTGCATGAATCGTGCCATCCCTAATAGAACCAAGATGCTCTCCTCCAAAAAAAGGAAGCCAATCTGGTGGTCCCTTGCAATAAACAAACTTTACAACAAAAGGAAGAAACTGTTGCAGAAAAGAGGAAAATCCCAGGATGCAAAAAACTCCCTTACCAGCCTCAATAAGAAGCTGAGATCTCTCATAAAATCCTCCCAAGCTAGTTACGAAAATAAAATTGCCAAAGATTCCAAAGACAACCACAAGACACTCTGTAGCTATGGCAATAATCTATATGGCAATGCTCAGATCTGCACTGAGCTACAATAGAATGGCATTAAATATACTGATCCAAGGATATTGCCAATATCCTGGCAGATCGATTCAGTGCAATCTTCACCCCCCTCTCACCCCCTAAAGGGACCATCTCAATACCGAAAGGTTGCCAAATTCCGGTCATAATGGCCATATAGGTAAAAGACGCACTCTCCAAAGCTAAGACTACAGCATCCATGGGACCAGATGACATCCCAGGCTGTCTTCTACATGAACTACAAAATGAACTAGCACCTCACCTAAGTGTCATGTTTAATCATAGGCTCACCTCAAGCTTTGTGCCCACTGAGTGGTGCACAGCTACAGTTATCCCACTCCACAAATTCACCCCGTGGATCAGGTCAAGACAGAGGTTTAGGGAAGTAAATACTGTGGGAAGAAAAAGATCTACCTTGGATTCCAGGAATTACCACTGCATCAGTCTGACAAGGCTGATCTGCAAGGCCATGGAATGTATTATCATGGTACTTATAAACAAAGACATTGGCAACCTTCAAACACTGGACCCCCATGCAGTTTGGGTTTGTGAAGGGCCAATCTTGTCTCCTGAACCTGATTGACTTATTCGAATCAGTCTCCAGAGCCATGGACAAGGGTAAGGTGGTCCACACAGCCTATCTGGACCTCACCAAGGCCTTTAACACCATCCTCCACTCTGGAATCGTAGATAAACTTACTGAACTGGTCATTAGTCCTTACGTCACTCCATGGGTTGCCAATTGGCTTACTGACAGAACCCACACTGTAAAAGTAGCCAACTCCAAATCCAGCTCCAGACAAGTGACAAGTGGAGTACCCCAGGGTTCAGTCCTGGGACTGCTCTTGTTTTGCATCTACTTCTCTGAAGTACAGGCCAACACTAAGGGACTCTGGCTAACAAAGTTCACAGGTGACTGCAAACTTGAAGCCATTATTGAATCCCCAAATGATGTGGATATTCTACAAAAGGGCCTTACAGAAACAGATGCCTGGTGCCAGAGCCATGGGCTCAAGCTCAATGCCAAGAAATGTATAGTTATCCCCTTTGGGAAAAAAACATATACCCATGAATTACCACATAGGTAGCAGTACACTAAACACCGAAAGTGTGATAAGAGACTTAGGGACACAGGTGGACAGTGGTCTCACCTTCGATAACCACACTGCCACAACTGTCAAGAAATCCTTCTATGTGGCACACCTCATCACTAAGGGCTTTTCATCCAGAAAAAAGGAGGTCATTGTTCCACTGTACTCATCCCTCATTAGGCCCATTATAGAATACAGCTCCATCTTTGGTATGTACCTCTCAAGACATCTGCAACAACTGGAAAGGCCACAGTAATACCTCACTAAAAGAATCACAGGCCTAAATCAGATGCCCTATGCTGACCATCTAAAAAAACTCCACCTATACTTTGTCGCATATCATCTACTCAGAGGCGATCTCTACTTAACATACAAGGCCATGTCAAACCCAGAGCTGTTGGACATGCTACACTTAAAGAAATCCCAATCCCTGAGAGACACATTCTCCAGGGATCTAAACCTTGTCATCACAATGAACAAAACATGCTAGAGGGATAGGTTCCTGACCCAGAGACTCCCCAGACTCTGGAATAGACTGCCCAAACATGTCAAGCAGAGTGCCTCTTTGGCCCTCTTCAAAAGGAACCTTGATGATTGGATGGGGGATAGAAAATTCACCCCGTGGATCAGGTCAAGACAGAGGTTTAGGGAAGTAAATACTGTGGGAAGAAAAAGCCAGGTAATTGTTTTGGTAGGGCTTGTATAGGCCCTAGGTCTGATATCCTAGTACCAGCCTATGAACATATAGTTGTTCCTCACATCTAGGTGTTTTACTGCAAGGTGTAGTGTGACTGATATAGCATCTGCAGTCGATCTATTTGTCTGGTATGCATACTGGAATGGATTGAAGGACTTAGGTAGACTCACAGATAGATGTTTCTTCACAATCCTCTGAAAGCACTTCATGACGTTTGAGGTTAAGGCGACCTGTCTGATGTCATTGAGGCAGGTAGGGTTGGGTTTCATTGGAAGCAGGACAATACTTTTTTCCTTGAAACATGAGGGAACTTTCTCCATAGTAAGGGATGAGTTGAAGATGTCTGTCAGTACCAGACATATCTGATCAGCACATCTCTTCAACACCTTGCCAGGTATGTTGTCTGGTCCAGCAGCCTTCCTAGGATTCACCTTCATAAGCTAAAGTCTTACCTCCTCGGAGTTTAAGGTGAGCACTGTCTCCTCTTTGTCTGTGTTTATTTTAGAAGATACAGTGGTGTTCTGCCAAAGAAGGAGTTCAGTTTATTTAGTAATTCCAAGCTGTCATCACATTGGGGTGATTTGGACTTATAGTCTGTCGGCTGCTGTATCCCCTGTCATAGGCTTCTTGTGTCCCTCATGTCTTGGAAGCAGATCTGAATTTTCCTTCCATACTCCCTCTTTGCCTGTTTGATGCCCTTTTTCAGATTTGACCTGGTTGCCTTTAATCTTTCTGTGTCATTTGCCCTAAAGGCTGTGTTTCTTTCCCTCAGTAGCTCATAAACATTCCTGGCGAGCCAGGGCTTCTGATTAGCTTTTACAGTGATGGCTTTCATGGTAGTTACATCCTCCATGCATTTATTTATGTAGGCAAGAACTGATTCAGTATAGATGTCTATGTCTACATGGAGGTTGTGAATAGCCGCTTCTTTGAAGTCCTTCCAGCATGTGGTATTGAAACAGTCCTGAAGGCAATCCATGGAACCCTCCTGCCAGACTCTGATCTGTTTAGTTGTCATTTTTCTCTAATCAAAGCCATCTTATAAGTAGGCAGAAGCAGGATGGCAGTGCGATCAGAGCTGCCTATGTTGGGGTGCTTCAAAGCTTTAAAAGCTCCTTTAATATTGCAATAAGCTTTGTTTAAGATATTTTCCTCCCTGGTGTGGAAATCCATCCACATACTGATAAAAATGGGGTAGCACCTCCTTAAGCTCAGTTCTGTTGAAATCACCCATTATCACATGTGCAAATTCTGATGCACCAGATGAATCTGTCATGTTTGTGACACTGTGGTATGTTTGACCACAAACTCATGCACCATTGTCAGTAATGTTCACATTTGCTGTGGAATGGGACATTACATTTTTGTACCTTTGAGCACTAGGGAACTGTCTCACCATCATGGAAGAGTAAGAAAAGGCAGATCTTCATGTTATTCTATAGCATAACTATAAATATTCTACCCCTGCCTCTTTTAGCTGTAGTCCTCTTTTTTTGGTGAGACTGCACAATTCACACCATCAACTGCTGTCTTATCATCCAGCATTTGGGTCCATTGCTTTAACATGTGCAAATGTCTTTTTCTTCTAATATGTTCCTGAAACAGTTAGTGTATGGTAATGTCAGGTGCACATTGTATGCAAATCATAAGCCATTTGTGTCACAGAAGACAAGTTCCTTTATAACTACATCTTTCTCAGTATACTTAATCTGAATATGTCCTCTCCTGGTTCTTAGATATACAGCAATTGTTGGTGACTGTCTTGTACCTGAGAGTACTGGAGACACAGTGCTGCTGTTGGTGTCTTTATCTGTTCTTGTGCAATAACCTGTCTGCTGTCTTCTCTCTTACTCTCAGTTCAGCATTGCTATTCTTTCAGTTACAGCTATCATCCTAGATTAACTTGTGGTTAGCACAGCAGAAATTCACCTATGTCACCCACTTGGGCATACACAGCAGTGTGCTAATAAGGTTATCCACACATATTAGAACCATGCCTTCTTTAGCCCATACATATGTCCAGTACAAATTTGGCTTTGCAATAAGGATTGCTGTACCTCTCCCTTATTGCTGCATTTGGGTGGCAGAAAGGGATCATAAGCTGGAAATGATATTGTGAATTACCAAGAGAGGGCATATAGAGTGATTTGGCTATACTATTCCAGTATACTGTTAATGCATTATATATCTTTCAGTTGTATTGTATCTCCTCTTGATGGGTATGTGTAATATCATCCTGGAAGAGGTACTGATGGTCATGCATGTGCAATATAGTATGGGTGCATTCTTTACAGCTAATTCATATAGATTTTAGTCAGCTTTGTTTACTTGACTACATTCAGAAATAATAGTTGCAGTGTTAGGCTAGAGAAATGTATACTGCAAAGCCCTTGAAAAAAAGTTGTACAAATCAGGCATAGAATGATGGAATGGTAACCTCACAACCATTGCTTAAATGAAGTAACCCACAGCAAAAAAATACACCAAACCTCCTCCAGCAGATCACAATAACTGGAACCAATACAAAAGGCTGTAAAATACAAATTTGTTGGTAATTATAGTAACCTCCAGAAAAAAAAAACACAAACGTCTCTGATAAAAGCAATGGTCATTTAATAAATTGTTTTTATCTCTGAAGACACCTTAGTTAGAAGGGGAAAGCACTTAAATTTATTAAACAACCATTGCTTTTATCAGTGACTTTTGTGTTTTTTCCTGGTATTTACCAGAATTGCTAACAGATTTGTATTTCACAGCCCATTGTATTTGTTCCAGTTGAAGTGGTCCACTGGACCAGTTTTGTTGCATTGCTTTGTTGTGGGCTAATGACAGAAGGGTTACAACTAGGAGGACATAGGAGCAAGGTAAACAAAATGTCTGATATAAGTAAACAGATGACTTTATGTAATCAACAATCCTTTGGGTACGTGAAATATGCAATGACAGAAAAGTGCTATAACAGATTACGCACTGCGTGTGTGCAGAAGAATAAAACAATTTAGCAAATCAGATGAAAATCTCACATAACAATTAAGCAGCATGTGAAACCAACAACAACACTGCAATCAGCAAATGTCTGCAGCAGCAAACACAGCAAGTTAACTGTAAACCTGTTTAACATGGTTAGCTTGTCTTGGGACTATAATAAGCATGATAAGGATTTTGTATGTCAAATTAAACAGTTTGCATTGAAAGCACATTTTTAACAATATAGTCTTTAAGTGCTTCAGATCCTTAATACCTCCACAGAATTGACATTTAGTTTGTTCAGCTGACTACAGTATCTGGAGACTTTCAAAGGAAAATTTGCACTGAGCATCTTGTTTTGATTTTAAGGCAGCTTTTCCTGCAATTCTTCATGTGGAACCTTTAATTTGAATATGGCCATTAGGATCCCTGCCTTACATCAGGGGCTGTAGGGTTCAGTCTTACTTGTTGTTTACCGGGTGTGTAGAGTTTATTTATTCTGTGTCTGCATGAATTTGATTCTAGTACTGTGGCTTCCTCATGCCTCCTAAATATATGTTAGTTAACTAGCTACTCCAAAGTATGCATATAAATTGCATTTACCTTTGCTTCTCTGACATGGGTCATGGCAGGAATTCTCTACAAAACAATCTCACTCAGTAAACAAATTATTTCTTTGAATTAAATGCAAAATTACCATAGAGTTTTATAGTATATATGTATGTATATATGGATGTATTTATTTATTTGCTTCTTCATTCATTTAGTTGGTTAGTTATTATATGGATTTTAGTTGAAATTATTCTGGTTGCTCATCTTTCTGGACATTTTTCTACATTTCTGTTGTTTCTTCTAAACAGTTTGCTGCCTTTACCTTGGACTTCACAGGATTTAGGTTCAGCTGATGTCTCAAAAACTTTGACTTGAGCTTCATTTTAAAGCATTTTAGATGGCTTTTAGATTCTTACATTATCTCTTATCTGCAAGCCTTGTGCGGTTTCTGTCATAGTAGTATTGCTGTTTCTGTTGATTTATTGGTAGTATTTCCTTTACTTTGTGTTGGTTTTCAGTTATTAAAATGTAGTTAAAGTAGACAATCTGCCTTTTAACATTTTGTAAATTAAACTTTGAACTTTCAAGAGACTGATTCCCTACAATGGAGCATTACTGTAAGATGATATTCCTCATATTGTTTTATTGTTTTGTAATAACCCTTTTTCAATAGAGTCTTAACTATTTGTATAGTTACCTCCACATGGACATTAGAGTATGGGTAGTGTGGGCGTCTCATAATTTGTCTGAATTCCCATTCCTGCACTAATGTTATAAAATGTGTACTATATCAGATATTATCAGATATTAATACATCAGGTGTCTCGGAAATATTGATAATTATCCTTGCACATATTGAGTTTGTTAGTTTGATTTATTTCAGAAATTCTGAAAAAATATCAGGATATCTGAGATGCATGGCTTATCCTACTTGATAAAACCCATCTGTACTGCCCTACTCTGCTCATGGATGTTCTAGAACTGGATATGCTTGGAACTTTTCCTTCTGACTGTTATTGTGGCATACTTTTGTACTAATTGTTCTAGCCGAGTTTATATCCTTGTTAAAACATTGCAGATACTGCTCTTTTTTGTATTTTACTATTCCCACATGGGGTTTATATATCCTTCAATGCATTTGTTTTCCTCACAGTTGATTGCTGAACTGTTATTTTGTGAACTTTGAATGTAAAGTCCTGCTTTCAGTTTGAACTTGCTTTATAGGCTGCAAGTCAAAGTCAGCACCACTATACTTTTGAAATTCACTTACGTTTACGTTAATGAGTACAGTATTACTTAGTGACTATCATTTTTCTTTTCTAAAATGTCTTTATTTCCCCATTGGGTATGCCCTGATTAACACTTTTGTTAAGTGAAGCTGCCTACATGGCATGTATATTACTTTCAGATCATACTTACATAGCATTTTTTGCATCCTTTTTGTATTTCACCAGATGACCATCAGTTGCTCTCAGGGAACTGTCATTTTTCACCAGGCCTGTGAAACCATACTAGCCTCCAAGCGGATTGCTTCTAACCCATGTTCAGGGTCAGTGGAGAGACTGTGGGTAGCTGAGGTAGTATCAAACTGCTAGCAAGGAGAGATCTGTAATCCAGTCTCTGTGGACAGTTGTCCTATCACAGGAAACAGCATTCACTCTGTTTGCTATTGTATTGTCCACCTCCTTAGTGACTGTGCCTCAACACTGACCCCTGATGACAATGCCATCTTCACAAACTTCCCCTGCCTCTGCCAGGGTTCAGCAACTTGGTACTTCCAAATGCATGTACCTTTCCTGCCACTGGATGGACATGTCTATTTTCCCTGTCTGTGCCATCACAAACCTCAGCAATAATCAAACATTAGTCACTTGGGATGCTAAGTCAGGGCTTTACCCTTCTACACCACCAGTGCAGGCTACATCTGTACATTGCGTAACATCCTGTTCAGTAAGAGAAGACACCTTGTACCAAACTTTCTGAGTATGCTTTGCAACAGTTTATTGTCTGTTTCTAGATAACTACTTTACCCAATGTATATTGGCATTTTTCACATCCATACATTATTGCTAATAGTTCCCTTATTGTCTCAAGATCTCCGTTTTTTGGCTATGTAAGTGCTCTTGATCCAGTGGCAATTTGTCCATTTATTGCAGAATTATAGCTCCTATACTTTTTTGACTAGCATCTGCTTGTAACACAGGTATCTTATTTATGTCATATTATTTTATCTCAGAAGCATTGGTAACTAGCTACATTTTTACAACTCTTAACTTATTTATAGCTCTGTTCCATGTTTTACTCTAACTGCTTTCTTATATAAGCCGCAAACTTTGCAAGATAGTGCATTATTCATATCTTGTAGTACAGGTTATACCTTTTTTTTTTTTTTTTGGAAATGTTCATGATGCTTTATTTTCCTTTGTTGATAACATTTGCCCAACAGCTCATATATATATATTTTTTGATCAAGTTTAGACCCCACTGCATTAAAAGAGTGTAAATGTGTCACTCTGTTTTTACTTTTGCTCTTATTAAACTTAAAGTTATATTGCTTAAATCTGTTCAGTAGTTTTGTCTGTCTGTTGTTATGCTCTTCTAATGATTAGCCCAACAATGTTAGATCACTGGTCTTGTTTGTAAGCATGTTCCAAGCATGCAGTTACTTAGATAACAGCTCTCTGAAATACATCTGGTCCTGATGAAAATGTAAACAAAGTCAAAGGAATCTGTGCCTTCCTAAAGGACTATTAAATGTATACAATCTGGACTTTATTCAAGTAGTTTTAATCATTCTGTTCAGCTCTTGAGGATAAAAAATGTAAATACTATCTTTCTTCAGGACAGTACCCATCCTAGTCATTCATTTTTGGTTCTAATTGCCTTTTAATAATATACAGGATTTCTATGCTCCTTACTTGTGAGTAGTCCAGGTACATTTTTGAACGAACCTGTTGCTTGATTTCCTCAGGTTTTGAATGCATGTAATATTTACCTGGTGAGCTTCCATAGCCCCTGAGTAAGTTAGTTTTAGTAATTTGTCGAGCTTCCTTAGCCCCTGAGTAAGTTAGTTTTAGTAATTTGTCGAGCTTCCTTAGCCCCTGAGTAAGTTAGTTTTAGTAATTTGTCGAGCTTCCTTAGCCCCTGAGTAAGTTAGTTTTAGTAATTTGCATGTTATAAGGTACAGATTCTTGAGTAGTCTCAGAATGCATACCTCCTTGACGACAGACAAAAATCTGATGGGTCATATTTGCTGTCACTACAGATACTAAAGACAAATATTTGGCTATTTCAGTCTCTTGACTTTATTTGCTTATAACAACAAAACATAACAGAATTTACTTTAATAACCAATAGCTACTGAATTTTCAGTAACCTGACTGAAGATCACTTTAATATCAAATAGGTTTAGAACTTTCACCAGGTGTATTTATTTTCAGTGTGAGGCACTTAACTTTTAAAAGGCTGGTCTGTGCTTTGGGATGTCTTGCCCTGCTTGTCATAGCATTTAATTAATGTTGTGACATGACCATGTGGAAGCTCAGGATTTGAGTGTTGATATCTGCAGAATTCTTCTTATGATAGTTATAGGAACATTTAGATTTATACATATCTGAGGATATTTACACCCAAAATTTTGGACACGCAATGGACATTAGGAAAACATCAACAAATTGATGTCACTTAAAATTTCACATGTGTAGTCGACGTAGCAAATGCATCATCATCAGCAAGACACTGTTCTTCCTTCCTTCATATTCTTAGTAAGATTGATAACATTTATGTTTGTTCATTTCCTGATAAGAACAATAATCTTACCACAATATCTGATCATAGCATATAATATTTGGATTGACACTTCAGGCTAACAAATTTCAGAGATATCACAAGTATTTCAGTGTCTGTAAGTTGTAGAGGATTTTATTCATATTATTCAACAAGTCAAGTAAATTTAAATATTTGATAATGACATGCAGGAATTATTTTCCGAGTTATGCAAAACAAAAGATATGGGTCACAGGCAATATCATTTAATGAAATGAGGAGAAGAAAAAAGTATACTAGACTATTTCAATTACATGTACAAAATGTGCCAAATAATTAATAATATATTCAGATTATTAAAACGGTACAATCGTGTACAGAACATAAGTTGACTGCACTGTAGGTAAACTGAAAATGCATTTGTATTCCAAAAACATATTATCATCATCATCACCTATAAGACTGAATTTAATTAAGTAGATACATAATCCAAGCACCTTAAACAAAGATTCTTATATTTGCATAAGCAATATTAGATTGTGTCTATTGTTTTTATCATATTTTCTGATAATACAGCTACAAATGTATCTAATTGTGCCAATAAGCTTTTCCAATGTTTCGTACTCCATTTTTCCAACATTCTAAATCTTAGTAAGGATTTGAATTCCTAAAAGCATCACTTCCTCATAGTATTCCATCTGAGATACATAAAGTACAGAAATATCTGCAACAAATATAACTACATCTTTTCTTGTCTCTGTAAATCAAATCAACATGCACTGTTAGTACTCATTCATGAAAGGCCACTTAGGCACTGAACATCATGAGCCTAAAGAAGAATCCCAATAAATGACCATTTCTATCTGTTATTTCATCTGAAACAACTTCAGCTCCTCAATCATACCCTCTTCCTTCTGGGTGCCTTCCTTCATCCATTGAAATTTCCTTCAGTGTTATCCATCCTGAAGTCAGCTAAGGGTCCACCTTTTCAAAATAACACACTTATTTTTTTTAAATATTATTTTTATTTATTACATTTGTTAACCAGGAAATAGTCCATCTGGGCCAGTGGCACATTTTCAGTGGAGGCCTAGGGAGAAATGCTCCAGAAAAACACTGCATTATTTACATTTGATATTTGAGACAAGCACAAATATTAAAACAGAGCCCTTAGTTGTGAACAAGCACAGGCTTGTGTAAAAGTTTAAACTACAAACAATGTTGTATCTTTCGGCTTTTCCCAGTTAGGGGTCGCCACAGTGGAACTCTGGTCCGCTAATGATTGGCAGTAGATTTTTACATGCCGAGTTGCCGGCCCTGATGCACAACCTTCAATGCAGGTACACCCATTCATGCATGTCTCCACACAGAAGACGCTCTAGCTGAGAATCGAACAGGACAACGTCTTACTGTGAGGTGACAATGCTACCGCAGCACCACCACCACAGTCATTTAAACTACAAACAATAGTGTTACAAAATATAAATTATACAGATAATTGTTAAGTTAGAAGAACTTTCTAGGATTGTATTGGTTTGAGCTTACAGTGTATAGCAGACTAATAAGTGAATACAGGTGCTCCTTGAGAATGAGCTCTCAAGTAATGGGGCTTGAAATTGCAGTTTCCAGCATAGCACAATTATCAATACAATGTACTTTGAGTTATGCCATACAGTAATAGATTACTGTGAACAAGAGAAGATAGTGGGAGAGAGAGAAGATATAGAAGTGGGTGAAGAGCAATGAAACAGCGAGAGGTAAGGAGACAAGATAGTAAATGGAGGGTTAGTAGTCAGCCTGGAGGATGACAGGAGCAAAGCCAATGAGTAGCCAGATAGTTGTGTAGCAGTTGTTTGAAGTTTTGGTAGTGTGGATTATTAGCTATATTTTGGGGAAGGTTATTCCATTGTTTGGAAATTTTGTTAGAATAGAGGCAGTCGCCATGATAGTTGTGGGTGTGGGAGACCTCTAACATCAGTTTGTTGGAGGATCGAAGGGGCCTTGGTATTTATTAAAGGTTGTACCAGATTGGATAGAGCAGGGCAGGAGTTGGTTTGATGAAGTAGCTTATGGACCATAGTGAGTTGGTTGAGAGCAAGAAGGTTAGGGAGTTCAAGCCAGTTGAGCTGCGAGAGGACAGTACAATGATGAGTCCTGCTTGAGACATTGGTGGTAAACTTGGCAATCTTGTTGTAACAGGATTCAAGATTATATAGATCAGTCTTTTGAAGATTTCTGAGAATATGAGATCCATAGAGTAGGGTAGAAAGTAGGTGAGACTGGGTGGTGACTAGTCTGGCATTGTAAGTAAGACATGGTCTGGCCCTATATAGGGTACCAAGCTTGAAGTGAACTTCTTTGATAGTCGAGGCAACATGTTTGTCAAAGGTTAGAGTCTCATCAATAGTTACCCCTACAAGTTTTGTATGAGTTGTTGGTTCTATTCTGGTGCCATTAGAAGAGAAGATAGCTGGGGGGGACTGACATGGTTTGGGCTTTTTAGATTTGAATATTATTAATTTTGTGTTATTTGGGTTTAGAATCAGTTGATGCTCAGAAAGGTAATTTTCTATGCCTTTGAAAGAAGTTTGCATTTTTACTTGGAGTTCTAGTGGGGAGGGGACAGACCATATAAGGACAGCATTGTCAGCATATTGGACAGTGGAGGTTTGGTCGGTAGATGAGCTGAGGTCACTGGTGAAAAGGATAAAAAGGAGCGGCCCAAGTATAGAACCTTGAGGTACTTCAACAGAGATGGGTAGTAGGGGGGAGAGAGTGCTTTCCCATTTGGTTGCTTGCTGCCAATTGGAAAGATAGCTGTGGAACCAGGATAGGGAAGATGAGCTGAGGCTGTAGGATGAGAGTTTGTTTAGTAGAAGTTGATGGGAGATGGTGTTGAAGGCTTTAGACTTGTCCAGAAAAATAGAGGAGAATGCCTGGCCTTCATTTAGGAGGTGATTGATAGTGTTAGTAAAAAATGATTAGTGCAGTACTAGTACTGTGTTTAGGTCTAAAGCCGTATTGTGTACAGGATAATATTTTGTTAGTGAGAAAATGGTTAAGGAGTTGTTTGTGGATGCATTTTCTCTGGGATTTTTGCTAGAGGAGAAAGAATGGCAATAGGACGGTAGTTGGTTAGGTCTTTAGAGGTGCCGCCTTTGTGGAGTGGGATGATGTGGGATATCTTCCAGAGGAGTGGGATGTAGTGCTCAGCAATAGCTTGATTAATTAAAATAGATATGGGGTAAGCAATAGATGGGGCAGCGATTTTTAGAAATTCATTGGGGAGCTGGTCAGTAGCAAGACAGCAGGGTTTAAGATTGGTTAGGAGAGCTTTTATGTAGCTTGTTTGCATTGAGGTAAAGGAAAAGGGGTTAGGATAATCTAGATTGGAAGAGGGAAGTGTGGGAGTTGTATTTGACTGGTTGCCTAGAAGGGTGATTATGGAGTTTATGAAGAGTGAGTTAATTTGGGTAGCAATGGGATCAGAGGAGTTTGTGGTAACTAAAGTTGGGGTGTGGGTGTGACCTGGGCTGAGGAGATGGTTGATATTTTGCCAGAACTTTTGGGGATTTTTTAAAATATTTTTGTTTGCAGGATTGGAAGTATAACTGCTTGTCTTTTTTATTTGTTTTTGCTTTTGCATGATTCCATAATTTTTGTAAGTAGTGAGGTCTGATATAACTCTGGTGATATGGTATACTGACCAGGCTCTGTCCCTCTGCTTTAGTAATAGTTTGGTTTCTTTGATTAACCAAGGTAGAGGCTTGAATTTTGGGTGTATGTTTCTAGAGGGAGCTAGATTACTGAGTATTTTAAGGAAGGTATTGTTGAAATATTGCACTGCTAGGTCTACCTGTAGGATTTTAAGTCATGTCCAATCACATTGTTGGAGTAGGAGGTTGAAAGTTGTGGGGGAGAATTTTTTTTTGTTTCGAATGTAACTGTATTGGATGTTATCATGTGTATGTATCCTTTTTCTGTAAAGAAAGGTAGGTGAAAGATCACTGATAGAGTCAGGGAGGCAGCTGGATATGTAGCATCATTTTTTGTTTTGTTGTTGGTAAGTATCCAGTTCAATGAGAACTGTCTATTTGTATGTTTTTCAGTGCGTGTTGGACAATTTATGGTCTTACATATTTAGGAGGTTGGATGGGTGTGTGGTTGTGCAGGATGTCCATTCGAGGTTAAAACCACCAAGAATAATAGTTTCTTGGTTGAAATTAGTGGAAGCCCAAGAAAGCAGACTTTCTTTTGTTGGTAGGTTGTTGCCTGGAGGGAGGGAGGTCGCTATGATAGTTATTGTTTTGTTAGAGTTAAGTTCAAGATGAGTGGTGAGAATTTCAGAGTTGGGTAGGTTGGCTGGGGAGCACTGTAGTTGTTCCACTTTAAGGTTATCTTTGAATATTTCAGCAATCCCACTGCCTCTTTTGTTGAGTCTTTTTAGCCTAATAATGTTATAACTAGCTGTGGTGATTTCAATGTCTTTGATGAGGGGCTTTAACCAGGTTTCGGTTATTACTGCTATGTCAGAGGAGTAGGTGTCTACGGCAGCTTGGAATTCACTAGTTTTATTTTTTATGATGTGTAGGTTGAAGTTGATGAATAGTAGGCTAGGGTTGGAAGTTTTTGGGAAAGGGGATAAGGATGTGGGTGTGAGTGTGTGAGTGGAGGGGCAGAAGAGGGGAGTGGAGGGGTTGAATTAGGCCAGGGAGAGGGGATATCAATGGGTTCTGGGTTGGGATGGATATTGGTCTGGAGTTTAATTTTAGTGATGAAGTGTAGTACTCGATGTTTTATCTTGTTAATCAGTTTATGGTTTCTGAAAGATAAGGCATTATTGTAGTGTGTTTCTAAGTGTTTGAAGGGGACAAGCAGGCAGGTAGAGTTTTTATATAGTTGTGGGTTAATGTGATAGAGGGTGCGGGGTAGAGGGTTAGATGAGGATATAGGAAGTGTTGGAGAATGGATTTGGATGACATGGTGGATATGGAGGGAGGTGTGGTTGTGGGCGAGATAGAGAACTTGAAAAAAGACAGCACTGATCAGTAAGGAGCAGTATATGTGCATATTGGAAGTAGGAGGAGAGGAGGAACTGAGAAGAGTGGGATGGAAGATGGATGGTGAGAGCTGAGAGAAATGGGTGGAGCAGAGAGAGGAAAGAGCTATTGAATTAGAAATGTAAATTGAAGGGGATGAAGCAAAGGAGGTGGAGCATGCAGTTGTGATGACAGGGTTTGGATTGGTGGCAGTAGAGAGAGGTGTGGTTAGGATAGGTACAAATTAAATGAATATGGGGGTGTGTGGGAATGGGGGCATTACCTTGGAGTTTAAAAAACACTCTTTCAGATAGCACATGAAGTTTTTTAGGATATTTTAGGTTAACAATAATGGGACAAATAGAAATCCTCCAGCAAAGGGACAACCTGCAAGCTTATCTGTCCTTATCTGTATGTTAAAGAAAACAGATGATCTTTAAGATTTTCTAAGTTCTTTTCACGAATTGTGTGCAAACTCTTGTAGATGTTAAGATATGAATACAAATTTCTGTAAGATGTGTCATTTCTAGTGGTGCCAAACCAGAAATGTACACTTTTACTTTATATCTTTGTCTTTGACATTTTAGCCTTTTACACAAGCTGCTAAAGAGAAAAAAAGTTAAGGGACTTAGTACAAACAACTTCAGTCAACTTTTTTTATTTTATATGTAAGAATTAGGCATGCTATGCTGAAGAAGAATCAGTACATAATGAAAAGGAACTGTCACTTTAGTCCTGTCATTTTAATTAAATGTTGAAGTAAGAGGAAGTAGGGTATACATTTTTTGGAGGGTAACCATTTTTCCCCTTAAATTGATCGATGGAGAATAATGTAAAGCAACGTTGCTGGATGCAAAGTACAGGGATGGATGCACGGGAACATTAACAAAAGGAAACGACAGACAAAGACTAAGGGGGGAAGTGCTTAAACAAAGGGTGTTACAATCGATAGACACACAGACACACACACACAGACACACACAGACACACACACACACAAACACACACACACACACACACACACACACACACACACACACACACACACACACACACGCATACACACACACACATAGAGGGAAGACTAGTGATGATGAGGAGGATTGGAATACAATCTAGTGAAGAAGGTGACACATGGGGAAGAAGAATACCATGATTGTGGAGAGGGTGGACTCCTGGATCCTGTTGCACTTTCTTGGACAGGACCCAAGCAGAGGTTAGTCAGTCCCGTGAACTGTCCCGCAAACCTCAGCATAGTGCTGTATCTTCTTTTGGAGCTGTCCATGCAGACCCACACACAGATCAATACCCCCCCCCCCCGCCAAACCCTAGTACACCTCACTGAACACACCACCACCTCCCTGCTGAACGTTATTGGCTACCAACACTCACTCAGCCAAGAAACACCCACACAGTCAGAACATTAACATGTACCCCTCCACCACACACACACACACACACACACACACACACACACACACACACACACACACACACACACACTCCTTTGCTGGCACTTGTCACCATACTTCTGAATAGTTCAGAATTCTGCAGAATGTCCAGAATTTTGTCTATTTTTTTTTTTTTTTGGGGGGGTGTTCCTCATAAAATTTGTGATTTTGGTGGTTTGAATTCACTAAATGATGGCATATATTTGAGTTTCAGACTCATATCCTTCAGAAAATGCATGCTAACACAAATCCTGTTATTCTAACAACTTTCTAAGTTTATAAGAGCAATATTTGAAATCTGTTCCTGTTTTTGGGCCTTTGTTCTCCCCACCATTATTTTAGGCTTTATCCAGATTTCTTGTGCTATGAAGTTGAGAGGTATGCCTGTCACTGTGGTCATCCTCACCTGTGCGTATAAGGACAACTGTACCCTGCCCTATTTGACCTCCTATTTCTTCATAAAAACAGTGACTCTACAACCACTGATACTAGGGAACTAAGTTAAAATTCGAAAGTAAATGAGATGCACTGAAAGGTTAGGTTCCTAACTCAATGCATTCCCAACCTCTGGAATTAGTTATCTCTACAGGCCAAGAAAAGTACTACTTTATTTGCCTTTAAGGCTAATCTTGATGATTGGATGGGCACTCATAAATGTATACCAGCGCTACCATGTACAGCCCTATGTGATTTGTGTTGCGGGCACTATTATGTACTGATAAAGGGTCTCAAGATCTTTTAAGTGTGCCCTCTTAAAAGTTTACATTGCTAGGCCTCTTATGGGCCCTGTGATAACTTGCCTAGTATCGTTCCCATGTTCCAGTGTTCCAACATATTCTTCTAAGTGGGTAGCTTGAGTCTGATGTACACTGTAACCAGTGAGTGCATGACATAATGCAGTCTAGTTGTAGTACTGAATAGATCATGGTTACTGCTTAATATGGCCCATAGTTGTAACAAAAAAAAAAACACTGCCTTTTAGCACCCATGTATGCCTCAATGCCTCATTTGGACATCCTTCACAGTAAGCTTCTGCAAGAGCTTCTTAACAAGAACCTCCATTGCTCCTGATTCTGGGACTTCCTCTTCCCAAATGTCCCCCTGCCATGTCTGTGGCATTATAGCATGTTGTATAATATTGTATACACTGAAACTATTTTCTGCATTTTTTGTACCATATGGCAGGTCAACATCAGATATATCTAGGTAGAAGAACTGTACCTGCAGCAATCCAAACACATTTGAGAATAATTCAGGTCTGTGACAGGCTGGTGTTATATGCATTCTCTTCTATGGTCCCTGTGTCTCCAAGGCATATGCTTATTGCCATTAAGATGGTCCTGTGGAAAATTATTCCACATAAATTGTTGATATAGGTCATACATGTGCCAGATGTGGGAAATGTGTACACTCCCTAGGTGGCCAATGACACTTGCATATTTATAATCCCTTATAGCTATAATGTTGTTCATGCTCTCCATGGGGGATCTTTACTACAATGTGGATGCAGTGAATGGCTCCCAGTAAATCTGATAAATGTGTTACTTCATAAAATAACTGTACTCTTTCCTCTGTAGTATGTGGGAATCACATATATCCTCCCTATGCTGCGGCATGACATTGAGAAACTGCAGTAGTATCCTTGAGGAAGCTGCCTGGGATTCACCCACTGTGGCCCCTATTGGTGACTGGAAAGTCTCTGTAGCTAGTATCCTCAAATTTACTTATACCTTGGTGTCCACATGGATACTCCACACATTCCATAATCTGCATATGAGGTCAACACATCTCAACTCACTCCAGCATGATGGCATTGTCCACATGGTCCTGACACAGTATTTCTGAGTCCTGGAGTCCAGGTAATATTTGGTGAAAATGGATAGCTTAGTGTGCAGTGGGTGATGGCAAACACCACCATTGCCATATCTTCTGTCTGTAAGTACAACATATTACATATCTGAAAAGTGATAGCTAATCCAAACATGTTTTTATAATCTCTGTCTCTTATAATCCCTAGATATTACTGAGGTTAGCAACTCAACACTTGCATCTTGCTGTGAAAATTGTATACTTTTCTGAATCCTGCTGACATATTGTTTACTTTCATTCCCATTTATGACACTCATTTTAGTAATGTTGCTCATTTCAATGTTGTTATACAATCCTGTGTATATTATGCTGACAGTGGTGTTGTAAAAAAATAAAAATAGCAAAAAAAAAAAAACAGTGTAGGCAAGGGGGCAAGCCCCCCTGCTCCCCCCACACCCTCCGCTACTTAAATATATCAACTCCAAGACCACATTACATTGAAGTAAATGGAAATCTCCCCTTATGGAGATTTCCATTTACTTGTTCGATGTTCTGCAGTTTGGCTATTCTCATGTTGACAATGTCAGATTCGACATTGTCGACTTTCGAGAATGTAATATAGACCAGTTGTATAGCCAAGCAAACTTGAGCTGAATGTGTATCACTGAATAATCCTCTCCCTGTGCATTGCCACTTATTTAGCAATTTTGTCTAGTGTGAGATGTAGTATTTGTTTCTGTCTGCCAGGGAGAACTCGGATCCTTTTGGTAAATTTTGACAACCAAAATATTTGCTTTGATAGAGGTATGCATGTAATTTGCATTAATTTTACAAATTTCTAACAAAAAACATGCATAATGTTATAAAATACATAGAAGTCACTTATTTTTTTATTGGTTATTATTTTTCTTTAGTAATATTTGAGCTTCTTAAACATTTGCTAATTGAGTTGTTTTTATATAATTTTCACTGAGTAAAAGTGAACATTTAGCAGATGTTAAGTTTTCTATTCTGTAACACTGAACATTTGTTCTGTCATGAAGTGACAAAGCTGATTGATAGCTAAGAAATTCTGAAATATTCCCATTATGTTGTTTGAGCTTTGTGTTTTAAAATACAGGCAAACTGGACTTAGGATGGAGGTAAAACATTAAGTTAAAGATTTAACACTGAACTGTTTTCTTAAAAATAATCTCCTAAATCTTAATGTGATGGTTGCCCTTTGCCAATTAATTGTTTGGAACGTCATCCTAAATGGTTTTCTGATGTTGCCCTCTTCATTGCAGCCGTTACACATCTTGTCACTATTGAAATGCAGTTTATTTCTTTGTCTATCTTCTGTCTATCTGTCTATCTATCTATCTATCTATCTATCTATCTATCTATCTATTTGGTTGCTGAAATTTTGTAAAGACTGAAATTATATAGTATCACTCAAGCAGTAGGGGACTTTTTATGCAGACTAAAGAGTTTAGTTCATCGCATTGACTAAACTTTTGTGAAAAAAAGTAAAATATATTGAGTTTCAGTCTGACACAGAGATTTAAAACTTTGGTTAATATAACTTTGTCCTTATCTAGTAGAGTACGATTCCCATAGCCTCCATTTGTTGACTAAGCCTGAACTCTTCCTTGTGAAGCTGTGGTCTACCACCATTAATAAAGGTATTTTATTAAACAATCTTCTGTAATCTTGACTGCCATTACTGTCAAATAACACTTCAGTAAAGGGAAATTCTGTTTAGCTATGTGTTTCTGATTTTTTTATGTAATTTGTGTCTATTTATTGCCATAATAAACTTGTATCCAAATAATCAACCACTTAATGATACCAAAATATGAATGGAAAATATTACTTAATTGAATAAAAAAGGAAGGAAATAATTGAAGTGCAACTGCATACAAAGTTAGACATGAAAATAACAGTGATGGATGGCCTAGATGAACGGAATAGAATAAGAACATATCTGCAAAATCCCAAAAAGAAAAAATGTTGAAAAGCTATGCATTACCAAAGACAGCAAAATAAAGTCTGACTCTATCAATAGCATCAAACAAAAAATGTGAGGACAAACAAAGGGGCATAATGATTCTTTTACCTGACATACTGAAATGCACTTAATTGAATTTATGTGTGGCATATCTTCAAAATAGTTTAGAGAGACAAGATGATTAAAAAATAATGAAAACAACTATAAAAGCATTTCTGTTACTTAATCAAAATTCAAAATATCTCTACTATTGGCTATTGGTATGTCAATCTCTGTCACTCTCTTATTCTTTCTCTACAAATATATATATAGGTGCAAAGCAGCTGAATGAATGTCCAGCAGCACTGACATCCAGACTATCAATGTAATAATGCTGAAACAAGAAAAGTTGACACGTTCTGAGCATATTACTGGGATTAACCTGGATCAAAATAAATGAAAAACAAGTGCTCCCTTCAGTCCTCACACCCCCTTCTAATCATATATGCTAAATCCAAGTTCACACAATCCCAGGAGAAATGGAATATTCTGCTATGCAGGGATTGTTGATGTTGCGCATCTGATGACCATCTGTTTGCGTCAACCAAATGGTGTAGAAAAAACAGATGTCGACATGTGAAGTCATCTAGCCCAGTAGCCACAACCCATATATACATCTATATCTATATCTATATATTCATATATATATATATATATATATATATATATATATATATATATATATATATATATATATATATATATATATATATATATATATATATATATATATATATATTCATATATGTGTGTGTGTGTGTGTATGTATATCTATATCTATATATATATATATATATATATATATATATATATATATATATATATATATATATATATATATATATATATATATATGTGTGTGTTTGTGTGTGTGTATATATCATCATCTTCTTTTGGTGTTAGGGGTCGCCACAGTGGATCACCTGTTTCCATTTCTTCCTGTCCTCTGCATCTTGCTCTGTCATACCAACCACCTGCATGTCCTCTCTCACCACATCCATAAACCTTATCTTAGGCCTTCCTCTTTTCCTGTTACCTGGTAGCTTCATCCTTAGCATCTTTTTCCCAATATACTCAGCATCCCTCCTCAGCACATGTCCAAACCAATGTAATCTTGCCTCTCTGGCTTTGTCTCCAAACCTTCCAACCTGGGATGACCCTCTAATATACTTATTCCTAATCCTGTCCACCCTCGTCACACCCAGTGCAAATTTTAACACCTTTAACTCTGCCACATCCAGCTCAAACTCCTGCCTTTTTCTCAATGCCACTGTCTCCAACCCATATAACATAGCTGGTCTCACTATTCTGTCTGTCACAAATGACTCCTGACACTTTTCTCCACTCCTTCCTGCCTGTACTCTCTTCTTCACCTCTCTTCCACTCTCACCATTACTCTGAACTACTGACCCCAAGTATTTAAACTCATCCACCTTTGCCACCTCTACTCCTTGCATCCTCACCATTCCTCTATTCACCCTCTCATTCCCACACATATATTCTGTCTTAGTCCTGCTGACCTTCATTCCTCTTCTCTTTAGAGCATATCTCCATCTCTCCAGGGTCTCCTCCACCTGTCCCCTACTCTCACTACAGATCATAATGTCATCTGCAAACATCATAGTCCATGGGGACTCCTGCACACACACACACACACACACACACACACACACACACACACACACACACACATATATATATATATATATGTGTGTGTGTGTGTGTGTGTGTGTGTGTGTGTGTGTGTGTGTGTGTGTGTGTGTGTGTGTGTGCGTGTGTATATATATATATATATATATATATATATATATATATATATATATATATATATATATATATATATATATATATATATATATATATACACATTCATATATAGTTATGGTTCATTTGTTCTAAAGCTCATTTCACTTAAAAAATTAAATAAATAAGTAAAACAATGGTTCATTTGATCTAAAGCTCTTTTGATCTGATTTACAAATGGCTGATTTACATTTGAATGAAAACTGTATCATCTTGTAAAACATGACTGTTGGTTTGGTGTGCGTGTGGTATAGGAGTTATAATGTTAGTTAGTGTTAGTCATTATTAGTTTGTTTCTAAAACCCATTGTTAATTTGAATCTCTAAGTCTAGAAGTCTGTGCATGTGTTGCAGCAGTGATTCAGTATGTCAGGGGTATTCTCTTTTTTTCCGTGGCTGTGGACTCTGGAGTTAGTACTTTTAAGATGGGGTGTGAGAGGCACCGTCCTCAATAGGGGGGGGGGTGGTACAGAAAGTAGAAATATCATTTCAACCTAAAAATATTTACAAAGCATAGAGGTATTATTACAATAAGAAAATATTGCAAAGTGTTAGTAGAAGTGATTAGTAGGACTAGACTGAAGGAAATATGCACAAAGAGGCTATATTCTAAGTGAGTGAAGTTATGAAATATGGCAAATATATCCCTTGAGCTAATGTCTAGACCTTCTGTGAAGATACTGGAGGAAGCTTCAGAAATGGAGAATTCTAAACAACAGATGAGTGTTGACAGGAATAAATTTAACAATAAAAAAAATCACCAGAAGAGTTAAAGAGGTGGACATACTGTCCTGTCAGAGATTCAAAACCATTTCTGTCAATGTATAAAAGGAAGATTGTAGAAGATAGGCATCCATATGTATGGGCAGTAGTAACACTGAAGATAAATTCTGCAGTGTGGTACCCTTTGCTAAATGAGAGAAATGCAGGGAAGAACAATCGCACTGATTTGAAAGGAAAGGAAAGAGAAGAAGGACACGAAAGAGTGGTGCGTACTCACTCTGAAAGAGAAGATAAGCTGCATACATCAGAGGAACACAAATGGGTGTGCATACTGAGACACAGAATAACTTTCAACATAACCACAATGACATTCCTGTTGAACCAAAATACAGGAGTGGTTACCTAATGGAAGGTGGTTCTGTGCATCAGATTCATAAAAAAAAACGAATCAAAAAAATCAAATATGGCAGCGATAACAAATGGTAGTAAGTAATGCATCCATCTTCTATGAGGTGAAGTAAAACTCTGAGACCCCACCCCCCCATCTCCATGTGTATGCAAGGAGGCAGTACTTTAACCACTACAGGCTGACCTTTAGGGAAGTCCAGAGTTGGCTCACCCTTAGGAAAGATGATTAAAACTAATAAAGCAGATCTGCAAATTGGCACTTTGAGCAGATCAAGGGACAATATAGGTGAAGTTTTAACTGAAGAATATGAATATTTTCCTCAAACCCATAATACTCTTAAAGCTACAAAATGGCTTGCACAGAGTAAGTTATGACTCCAATAAGCGATTGCAGGACAGTTCTAAATAGCCCATGCTTTGTCGATGTACAGAAAAGGCAAATAGCTTATATTGTTTGGATAATATATGTCCTAGAGCAGCCAGGCCGATAAGAAAGAAAGAGTAGATGATTAGAAGACTGAGGAATCTAAAATGATCACTACCCCATGTTATGAAGTGGATCTAATCTGAAAAGTCAAAGTGACAAGAAATGAAGTAAAAAAACAAAGACATATTTAACATACCTATGATAAACCAAGAAAAAATGTAAGGATTTTATAGGCAACACTTGTTATTTGTGAACAGCTCAGTGCAGTAAACCTACTGCCAAAAGTAGACATTTCAAGTAAGGAAGCCACCTAGAAGTAAAATACTTCAGACAGAACGTGTAGGGATTATCATGAGACTCTGCACACAACTAAGTGTTCAGAGGGCAGCAGTAGTCAATAAGTTGTGATAGAAAAGGTCATTGGTGCTAGTAGAGAAATTATCCATTTTTGAGCACCCAAAAGTATTAAAGCAAAAGTAGGACACTGATACAC
Organism: Protopterus annectens; assembly: GCF_019279795.1. NCBI lineage: Eukaryota > Metazoa > Chordata > Ceratodontiformes > Protopteridae > Protopterus > Protopterus annectens. The sequence continues at coordinate 187,270,955 of NC_056742.1, forward strand.
AGAAAAAGATTTCAGCAACCAGAAATGCTGACTGCCTTTCCAAGGTACCAGAATAGACCTCAGTTCTACGAGGCTGGGTAGTATCACTGCATCAAATTAAAAATAGTTTAAATACATGGCAAAGGGTTATAATAGGAACATAATAGGGGATTTAAAGATTGATCCTATTTATTATATGTTTGTCTCCCTCAGCAAAAATATATGTTGGCTAAATGATAGAGTCCATTTCAAATATTAGAGAAAATAAATGTCAGACATCTTTTTTCCTATCATTTTATGGTTTGCAAAAACCGCTTCTACTCTGACTATTCTCTTTTGGTAGAATAACTTTCCAGCATAGACCGAGTACCTTACAAGCAGAACTCTTACAATAACCACACAAGCCATTAGTCTTCTGCCTCCTGCTAGAATAACATTGTTCCATTACAACCTAGCAAACACAATACCTATTATTATACCCTTAGCAAATGTGTAGCTAGCTATTTTGCTACTCCAATCTGCCTCCTCCCAAGAGTCTTTGAACTTGAAAAGCAAACAAAAAAGCATTTATTGGACTTGAATAGAAAAAGAAATAAAACCTCTTCTGTTTTAAACTATAGCAAACTGCATGCTATATTTCTAGCAAGCAACTGATCCAGTTTCTTTCAGCCACACACAGAGTGCTATTGTCACACACCTCTATAAAGATCAAGGTACTATTACATTGTAGAATAAAAGGTCTTCAGGTTATGTCAAAAAAACAAATCTCTCTTTTCTACTTACAAACTGTTTAGTGTTTTCAAGAAGTTGCATACAGAAATAAAAGTTGAATGATGCATTTGTTTCCCATCAAAAATACTGTCATTCTAATGTCAGTAATGCACTAAAGATTGATTGGCTTTTGCCAATTGTGCCTCCTAACCCTTTCAACCTGTGACTGCTGCCCCCTTCACCCCACCTTTGCTGCAACAGTGAGACTTACTTGCTGGAAACAACAGCACTTCTGACTAGCATCAAAGATTGAAACAGTACTAATTTCATAAACTTTAATCATGCTTTGACTTAGTAATGGGGTCACTTCCTGTCATGGTATTTGAAATTCAAAAGACGTTGAGAAATTAAAAGATAGAGAATTCACTTAAACCCTGGACCTCATCAAATTACTATTGTGAGTATGAATATCTGCAGTATAAATTTTAAATTACCTCAATTAAAAGCTTGATTATAGAACCAGAACCCATTTCTTTCAGTCAGTACTGAATCTTGGCTAAAAGAGCCTACAATTTTATGATAACCGAAATGGTTCTAGACAAGGGTTGGAATTGATTACTTTGGTTAAGAAAGGCCTCAATTGATCCCCTATACTTTTAAAAAACTAACTCCAAGACATATACTGAACCCAAACTGACACATCTGGATAACTATCTCCAGCAACACTATAATCTACATTGCTACATTATATATTCCTTCTTCTTCCTGTATTACACTGCTAGACATCTTTATAGATATAAACTCTTCCAGTAAACAAGCGCAATAAATTAGTCCTAATGGGAATGTCAATTTAGACTACTTAAGCAACTTGAAAACAAAACTACATACTCAGTCTTTTCACAAACCTGTCTCATACTCAGACTAATAAATATATACTCCTAGACATTATAATAACAAACATCCATGATCAGTGTCTGTCACTGCAAATTCTCACTAATTATTTCATTGATCAAAGCCCAGTTTTAACAACTTAGCAATTTAAAATGCTCAATCTCCCACCCACATTTTTATGCTACTCAGGTAAGTGACTCCCTTTCTAAACTACAAAATATAAACTAAAAAAGTTTCCGTTTGTGTTTTCAGAACTGCTTAACATTGTAAAACTGTTTCAAAGCTATGTTGTTTCTATTCTTGGTGAAACACTTAGCTTATAGTCATATGGAATAATAAGTCATGAACAAAAAAGTGATAAAGAAGTGCTAATGATATGGTTAAAAGTAACCATAGAAAAATGGCTACCACAATATAGTTTCCAGGATCTGAATGAATGAATGAATGGAAACTGTGATGGTTGTAGGAAGTAGAGCAGTATTTTAAAAGTTGAAGATAGCTCAATGCATTGCCTGCAAAACCTAATAAAACATTTGGAGAATGCAAGAGTCTTAACTTTATTATCTTCTTTCGGCTTTTTCTGGTTAGGGGTCGCCACAGCGGAACACTGGTCCGCTAATGATTGGCAGCATATTTTTATGGTGTCGAGCTGCCAGCGCAATGCCCAACGTTCAACGATGGCATGCCCATTCACACATGTCTTTCAAATGCCCCTCAACTATAGGGAGGACATGCAGACTCCACACAGAAAGCGGTCCAGCCGAGAATCGAACAGGATTACCTTTTGCTGTGAGGCGACAATGCTACCACCGTGGCTTACAAGAGTCTTAACTTTATTATCAAGGCTATAAACACTGAAATGCAATGTACTGCATTTTCCTACCACAATCCTGTTTTGAGTGCACAGACCATCCATTAGTGATGGTTTCAAGATGGAGACGGGATCAACTGCGTAAGGAGTTTTTCACTAAATAAAAGAGTACAGCTGATCAAAAAATGTGCAAACAGTGGTGGGAACTCTGGCTATATGTGTAAATAGTGGTATAAGTGGTGTATTTACAATGGGGATACAAAGAATGCCTTGTAAATAGATACTTTAACTTTAAATATAGTAAATGTTTTGCAGAGCTGTAGCTGTTGCTTTAACAAATGAAAGATACCTGGCTGTATTAGTAATAGCATGTTTTTTTTTTTTTTTTTTTTTTATGAGTGCAATATGAAAAGAGGGTTGTGCAAAGTCCAAACAGTGAGCTTTTCCCATTTTGTGAAAGGGACTGGAAGCCCACAGCAGCATCTTTGAAGAGAAATCTGCTATGGTGAGGAAGGGCCTTGGAAAAGAAGCAAGAAATTCTTATTATCAGAAAAATCCAGAAAGACGGAGTGTGAGATACCAAAGAGACCATTTATCAGCAGTGTAAGGCTTGCCCTATTTTTACTTTTGTGTAATAAACTACACTACTTTTATAAAGGCTGTTGGTCTCAGCTGATTTAACATTTATATGTGTGTGTGTGTGTGTGTGTGTGTGTGTGTGTGTGTGTGTGTGTGTGTGTGTGTGTGTGTGTGTGTGTGTGTGTGTGTGTGTGTGTGTGTGTATATATATATATCTATATATATATATATATATATATATATATATATATATATATGTGTGTAATGTATGCATACATACATGTGGAAACTTAATCCCCCTTTGGTTGATATCTGTTTAGTACACAAAATCTTGTCGACCACACAGATGGTTTACAAGTGTGTGAGATCACACAGTTCTTGGATTTGGGAAGTATGTCCTTTCTCCAACATTGTACAATCTTGGAGTTTGTACATAGAATTACCAGGGCATGTGGGAGTGTTTTTTTTTTAATTAACCTTATGGTTTGCATGTTCCAAGATTTTTGCTTGGCACACATGTACTAGTATGTTGACATTTGTAAAGTCAATGATGTGAAAATTAATATTTTGGTGTTTCAATAAACTTTAGTACACACACACACATTTTATGTGTGTATATATATATATATATATATGTATATATATATATATATATATATATATATATATATATGCCGACAGATAGATATACAAGTAGTGTCACATTTTCAGCAGATTGCAGATATATAAATGTTGAAGAAATTGTTCCCTGAAGTAAACTATGTGCTTCTTTCATTCAGTTTTAAGTCTTTTGCTGCTTTTGTATCTTTTAAGACATTGTCACTCACTTTATTTTTTGATTCTGGCTGGTGATTATATAAAGAAATTCTTACGTACCATTTTCCATTTTTTTCAACACCTCAGATGTCACACACAGGCACTTTCCAATATACACGCATATGTATACACTCATGCACACACAACCACATATGCTCTCATTTGCATATATCCACATAGAAACACACACACATACATACGCACACACACACACACACACACACACACACACACACACACACACACACACACACACACACACACACACACACACACACACACACACACACACACACACACACACACACAGAAAATCTCTAAAAGATAACATACATGCATTTTTTCTACAGTCAGGTGTGACTCTATCCATGTTTTTCAGTAAATTATGTTTTGGCTGTTAAGTCACCATCTTGTCTTCCATACAGATGTAAAGGGCATCACTGAATTTGATCTGCTTCTGGTCATCAGATGGTCTTAAACTTTTTTTAAAAATAACTTTTTATTAATTTTAAAACAATACTATACAAAATTATTTAAAAATAAATATATCAAAAACATAACTATTTAGAGATATCCACAACAATTTCAAACACAGAAAACTAAATCATTAAAATGTATCAAATAAGTCACTTAATTTTGACCAACATCTAAACTTGTAAGTAAGATTTGAATTTCTCATTTTGGCAGTTGACAATTCCTTTTTTACAGATATTTTTTGCTAAATTAATGAATTCAGTGAAAGAAAGAGTAGTTTTACATTTCCAATTATTTGTGACTATTTTTCTTTCTGTAGCTATAAAGGACCAAAGGAGAGGCACCTGCACCCACTGAATGGAATCTGGAAATGGACATTAAATAAGATCAAGGAGTTAGAAATAATACAATTGTCTGTCCACAAAGCTTGGGCAAAATTTTTAAATTCAACAAAAAGTCAGTTACTATTTTACAATCCAATATATGAAACCAATTAATCAAAAATTGTTTATATGCAAGGGAAGTGTATTTTTGTTTGAGGGAGAGAATATGTGTGTTATGCAAAAATGCTTACAAGTGGATGTGTGTTTTGAGTAAGGATATGAAGGAATGATCATTTTTGGTAGTTTATTTATTAAGTATTGGCCCCGGAAGTTAAACTAATAAGTTGAGGTATTCTTTGGAAGAAAAAGCAATATCCCAGGTTGTGTGTGAAAGGAGCAGGTTTGTGATTAACACAAAAGTTTTTAATAGTCGATGCAGTTTGGATCATTCAGAATCTTGGTCTTTATTCAAAAGGTTATAAGAAATTCTGTCATAGACTCAGAAAATGAATGACAAAAGCTACATCTGAAGTTGTACAAGAAATCAAGGAGATTCTTTTAAGGACATTTACTATAGCTGTTACAGTTCTCCATACAACTCAAAAGAGAAACATGAATGAGTCTTTGATTACCTCGGCAACCTATAACACATACCAACACTCATGCTAATAGCATATTCAGTTATCCTACTACAGATTAATTATTATTTTATTCGACAGCTTGCACTTGATAAGAAATACATTTATTATCTGTTCAAAATGTATAACTGTTCTTTGTTAGTACTAATGCAACTGTGTATAGCAGAATAAAGTTGTTTACTGTTTTTCATATGCTCTGCTTCCCAACAATACATGAATTTCCTCATGTTGAAATGGAATTCCATATTCTAAACAACTTGAATCTGTTTTGCTATTGGAAATTCTAACTTCAAGGGAGTACTGCACCAGGACTACTGTTCTTTCTTTTCTCATTGGAGGGTTTTCTGACAGAAGTCTTGTGGCAGAACTGTACTGCAGCAAACCCATCTTGAGAGTTGTGGACCTCTAGCTGAAACATTATTGTGTGTTTTCCAGACTGGTCTGTAGTCCTTGATGCAAGTCCAGTGTTTGTTATAAGCTGCTCTCTGTGTAGTGGCAGTTATCAGTGCCCTGTATGGACGCCAATGCTTTCAAGTTAAAATTTCCCTTAAAATAACTATCTCTGCAACCTTCCCATTCCCTCTGCAGCTCTAAGAGTATCTGAGTTTCATACAGAGTAGAATCGCCTTGTTAGATAGCTACAGTTCATACTGAGTATAGCACCCATTCTTTATCTGTATGCCGTCAACCCAGTCCAGTTAAATCTATCCACTCTTCTACTTGGTTAACCCCAAAGTAAAACAAAAAATAAAACATGTAAGGGCACTTTCCTGCTATTTCTGTGGCCAGCTGGGTGGACATGGGCATCCTGAGGCAATGTAGCAATTGTCTCATGTCGATGATTGCAAGTTGGAGGCAATCATTGACTTCCCAAATGATGTTAATATTCTGCAATAAAGGACTGATGCAGATTAATGATTGATTTCAGAGCCATGACCTCTAACTAAATACAAAGAAATGCATAATAATACCCTTCAGGAAATCAAATTCCCCTGCAAATTAAAACATTGATAGCACCCCCCACAAAGTGGACCCAGTGGTGAGAGATCTAGGCACTCAGATGGATAGTGATCTGAAGATTGACCCACCTTGTGCCCATAGTGGTGAGGAAATCCTTCTAGGTGGCTCAGCGTATAAGTAAGGGCATGATATCCTGATCTAAGGATGTCATACTACCACTGTACCTGGCCCTCATCAGACCAACAATTGAGTACAATGCACCCTTTGGCACTTACCTCACCAGGCACCTGCTATAGTCTGAGCACCCTGAGAGGTTTCTCATAAAAAAAAAAAAAAAAAAAAAAAAAAAAAAATTACAGGGTATAACCACAATGTTATATGCAAACTGATTAAAAGCCATATCTTTCTATTCAGTATCCTTTCAATTACTGAGAGGTGATCTATGCATGACTTACAAGGCAGTTTCTGACCCAGCCCTAATGGAAATGTTGCATATTCACAAAACTAACTGAATAAGGGTTATCCAGTCCAAGGATCTAAATGTGATCTCTGACATGAATAGATGGTGATGGAGAATCAGATATGTGTCTCAGAGATTGCCCCTTTTGTGGAATAGACTTCCTATTCATGTAAAACAGTCCCTTCTCTGACCATCTTCAAGCCCAATCTGAAACAATGGATGGGAAACTGTGAATTCACTCCTGGAGTGGAGACCATATCACTTATGGACAGAGGCAATCGGTAATATTGTCAAAGCCCTGCTGCTGATCCTTGTTATCTTTCCTCTAGGCACAGAAAACTGGGTAAAATCAGGGTAAAACTGGGTAGGCTTGTAAGGGCTCTTGAGCCATTAGCATAATAATCTCCTACGAACCTATGAACCTACAGACTACTGTTTCATTAGAGAATAACTACGAACCTATGAACCTACAGACTACTGTTTCATTAGAGAATAACTACGAACCTATGAACCTACAGACTACTGTTTCATTAGAGAATAACTACGAACCTATGACCCTACAGACTACTGTTTCATTAGAGAATAACTACAAACCTATGAACCTACAGACTACTGTTTCATTAGAGAATAACTACGAACCTATGAACCTACAGACTACTGTTTCATTAGAGAATAACTACGAACCTATGACCCTACAGACTACTGTTTCATTAGAGAATAACTACGAACCTATGAACCTACAGACTACTGTTTCATTAGAGAATAACTACGAACCTATGACCCTACAGACTACTGTTTCATTAGAGAATAACTACGAACCTATGACCCTACAGACTACTGTTTCATTAGAGAATAACTACGAACCTATGACCCTACAGACTACTGTTTCATTAGAGAATAACTAACTTGTAGAGAAGGATAAATTCAATCTCACTTATTTTCCTCTTTATTTTTGATTATAGACTTGTTGAACCATGTTGAAACTTGGAAGACATTCATTTTTTACAGGGAATGCAGAAGAGTACAAGTATGGCCTGCTTCCCAGCAGACAGAAAAGCTCAAATGTTAATAATCAGAAAAGCTCAAGTGTTAATAATCTGCCTATATGTCATCTGTAGCTGCTAAGCAGACTTAGTGGCAGAAAGTTGTAGGGACAAGATTGTTAAAATGCATTAAGAGTTATTCTATTACATCTGTTTAAAAAAATCTATTTAATCTAATCCAGTACAATCAGTTATTGGCTTGTATATTTTATATGCTTTGAAAACATTTCAACAAATTATGTTATTTACTCAATTATAGCAGCTTATATCAGAAGCCTTATTTTTTAGGTTATATGAGTAAATGGGTCCACTTCTTAATTTCGAAAGATCAAAGTCTTGAAATTCAGAATATCAAACCCAGAATCTCGAGGTTTTGAAATCTTAAAAGTAAGAAGTAAAAAAAAAAAAAACCATGACAACTGCTAAAACCACGTTTTTGCAGGGGGGCAAGCACCCCTGCACCCCCAGAATCACTGCAACTTAAATATACTAACACCAAAACCGCACTACAAGTGAAGAGAATGATACTATTGTCGTTCTACAATGTATTGCAATGTACATTACCATTGTCTTCACTGTACAACAATCTCAGAGTTAGTATATTTAGGCTGCAAGGGGTGTGGTAGATGCTGGGGGGGCTTGCCCTCCTGTAAAAATATACTTTTAATAGTTGTCGTGTTTTTTTTTTTCTTACTTACAAGATTTCACAACCTCGAGATTCTGGGTTCAATATTGTGAATCTCCAGATTGTGATCTTTCGAAATTAAAAAATGGACCAGTGTAAACACATAATATTGGTGTGATTACTCCCATATACCCTTTGTAAATGTACACTGTTTAGCTATAAGCTCCTATAATGTAATATACTGGTTGGCTCATTGAACATGTGCATAAGAAATGATAACATAATACCATGTTTGCTTGACTTGTACTGAGAATACAATAAAGCAGTTGGAGGCATCAATAGCTCTTCTTGAGAACAGGTTTGTGCGTGTGTGTGTGTGTGTGTGTGTGTGTGTGTGTGTGTGTGTGTGCGTGTGTGTGTGTGTGTGTATTTTTTTTTTCTAAAACTTAGTGAGTCAGTAAGAAAGTATGTTTCTATTAGAAAGAAATGGGATCAGATCAAGGTAGACAAAATCCGGAGGAACCACTTACTAGATCTCTGTTCTGTAACAGTATAAGCTTACTTCAGCTTGGAAGACACTGGTCATAACCTAAGGAAGTACTGCACATTTGCTGATATCTCTTAAAGCCAATTATCCCTTCAATATGTATTTAGAAGCCAGTAATGTGTGTCATGAAACCATAATCTATGACTATTACATATGAATTGTTGCACGTGTTACAGGAGTTAAACCACACAAGCCTTACCCATCAGAACAATGCTCTGTAACAGTCCTTTTTTAAACACCTTTATTCAATCATCACTTGTTCACTTTGTCAGACTACTGTGAAGGTGGAAAAATTTGACCAAGACCTTATTTTTACAAATATGCCTATAACAAAGCTGATTATAGGTTCATAGGTTCATAGGTTCATACTAGGCTATCTGCCCTAGGGCATTTATAAGCCTAGCCAGAGTGTGTTTGGCTTTCGCCACCCATTTTAAATTAATTTTGCTATGCCTTTTTTGGAGGTTAGTATACTGTGCCTCTGTCTAACAGTGACACAGAAGTGATAGCTGGGGTAAACCTACGATCTCCCATCCACTCATCAAGATTCCTCTTGAAGAGAGTTAATGTGGGACTCTGCCTAACCTGGACTGGGATTTTATTCCAGAGTGAAGGGAGCCTCTGGGTTATGAATCTGTCCCTCCAGCATGTCCTATTTATTTCAGTGCTGAGGTTCAAGTCTCTCGAGCGCGTAGCTCGATGGGATTTGGATTTTCTGAGGTGCAGCATGTCCATTAATTCTGGGTTGGACATGGCTTTATACGTCAGGCACAGATCGCCTCTGAGCAGGCGGTATGCCACTGAGTAGAGCTGGAGTTTCTTTAACCGGGCAGCATATGGCATCTGTTTGAGCCCTTTGATCCTCTTGGTGAGGTACTTTTGGGGTCTTTCCAGTTGCTGCAGGTGTCTGGTAAGGTACATCCCAAAAGGGGCATTGTACTCAATTATGGGCCTGATGAGGGATGAGTAAAGAGGCACGATGACCTCCCTGATCTAGATGTGAATCCCTTCATGATTAGGTGGGCTATATAAAATGTTTTTCTAACCACTTTGGCCACGTGGTTATCAAATGAGAGATTGCTATCAACTTGGGTCCCCAGGTCCCTAATGACTTCTTCTGTACTTAATGGATTACCACCTATGTGGTAATTTGTGGGCACTTTGTTTTTGCCAAAGGGATGACTATACACTTTTGGCGTTTAGCTTGAGGCCATGGCTCTGGCACCAGTTGTCTGTTTCTATGAGGCCCTTTTGGAGGATGCTTGTGTCGGCTGGAGAGTTGATTATGGCCCAGTTTGCAGTCATCTGCGAACTTGGTCAGCCACAGTCCTTCCGTGTTGGCCTGTACCGAGAAATATATACCGAACAAGAGAGGTCCCAGGACTGAGCCTTGTGGGACGCCACTTGTAACTGGTTTGGAGTCTGACATGGCTCCAGCAATTCTAACCATGTGGGTTCTGTCCTTGAGCCAGTTTGCAACCCATCTAGTGACATAGGGGTTTATATTTAAGCTGGTGAGCTTATCTATAATGCCCGAGTGGGTATTGTATCGAAGGCTTTTGCGAGGTCCAGGTAGGCTTTGTGGACCACCTTCCCCTCGTCAATGGCCTTGGTGACTGTTTCAAAGAAATCGACCAGGTTTAAAAGGCAGGATCTGCCCTTAACAAAGCCAAACTGGGTAGGATCCAGTGTTTGTAGGTCCCCAATATCTTTATTTATGAGGTCCATGATGATCCTTTCCATAGCTTTGCAGACCAAGCTAGTCAGGCTTATGGGGCGATAGTTTCCAGGATCCGTTGAGGCACCACCTTTGTGGAGAGGGACCACTGTTGCTGTACGCCACTCTTTGATTACATATCCTGTAGTAAGGCTAAGATTGAACAGTAGTTTTATGTTTGGGTTTAGCTCCTCTTGAAGTTCATGTAGGACGCAGCCCGGGACACCATCTGGTCCCATTGATGCTGTGTTTTTTGCTTTGGAGAGGGCGGCTCTTACCTGAGCATCTGAGATGTCAGGGGGGCAGCACTCTGTTGGGATAGATATTTGCCCTTTTGGTGGGGAGAGGGGGGAGAAGTTTGCACTGAACCTGTCAGCTAGGATGTTGGCAATGTCTGTGGGCTCGGTGTATTTTCTGACATTTTGGACTAATTCTGAGCATATCTGGGAATACCCACCCAGGTTCCTAACATAACTAAAGAAAGCCTTGTGATTATCCTTAGTGTCCTGTGCAATTTTTCTCAAGCTGGCCTTAGACGATTTTATGAGTGCCCGTAGTTTTTTGCTAATACTGATCAGAGATGCCTTCCCTTTTTGGGATTTTGCTCTATCATGTAGTAGCTTCCTCCTTCTATTGTATAGTTTGTTTATGGCTGGGGTCCACCAGACAGGACGTCTGCCTTTGGAGGATTGGGTCTTGGTTTTATTTGACAGATGATCCATGCATTCCTGAAGGTGTTCATAGAATGCGTTTATAAAGGATTCTGCGGTCTGGGCCGTATTTTCCACAGGCCCGGGGGCTTTGTAGGATTTCGCCTCGGTTTTGAGGCATGTGAAATTTGCTTTAGAGAAGTTTTTCACTGTGGTTTTCTGGGCAGGGGGTGGGGTTGGGATGTGAATATCCAGTGAGATTAGTTTATGGTCTGATCTTACCAGTGAGGGATACACTTCTGGTCTGGAGCATAGTGTCCCCATGTTGGTGATGATCAGGTCCAGTATGTTTTCCCCTCTTGTGGGAGTGGTAACAAGTAACAAGGAAGTCAGAGTAATATTTAATACTGATAACCATAAGGAATTTGCAGTATGATATTGTCAGTATAATTTTACTATATGTTATAGAAAGAAAAATGTAGTACAGTGGGGCAAGTATACCAAGGGCATTAGTTGAGGAAAAACATAATGATGTAACTATAAAGATACTAAAATACTCAATAGCAAAATTAAGAGTAAAAAAAGAGGTCTGTGAAAATGGGCAGAAATAATTCACAAGTTAATGTCCAGATGTACAGACCTATAGCTACTAATTTAAGAAGTAGTGTCAGTAATACAAATTGTAATTTTGTACAAGTCCTAACAGGTATGATTTAGGATAATGGCAAAGCACTCTGTAAGTATGTTAACAAGACCAGAAACAACTTAAGTACTAATATATTGGTTAAATTTAACATGCAGACAAGAAACATTATGATTATAAATGAAATACGCAAAATAAAGGAGATAGAAACCGACTAACATGTCCAAGTACATAAAATGTGATGAATTTAATAAAAGATTTTCATTATAACATAAAAAACAAAAAAGATAAGTGCTTTTGTGTTATTAGATAACGCTTCATCTGACCAATGAAAAACAGTAAGAATCATTCATTAAAATTGTGAAATGCAACCAAACACAAATTAAGGCATTCACGCCCCCTAGTTACAATATCCAAAGTTCATTGAGTAAAAAAAAACAATCAAAACTCTTAAATTCAAGGCATCTTATCCAATCTGCCATTGAATTCAGTCATTAGGCCAATAAGATCCATTAGTTCTAAAAAACAATGAGTTTAATACTCGGGCAAAAAAATCAGCGTCTACACCCATTGGTCTTTGATGCGCTAGCTCTTATTGGTGATAGCACTCTGGATAGTGATTCTATTGGTCAAGCCCTCTTATACAGGAACTTTTAATGGAATATACTGTTTGGTTGCATCGCCTGAATAATTAAACTGATTTTTTTATTTGTATACTGTTTGGTTCTTGGTGCACTTGTTTTGATTGGTGATAGTGCTTTGAGCAATAATTTAATTGGATTCTATTTTAATAGATTTTATTGGTTGAGCTCTTGTATACAGGAGCTTTCAATGGAAAATGTTTGTTGGCTATATTTCCTGAGTAATAAACTCACTGGGTTTTAGAACTATTGGATCCGATTGGCCTAATTCTTTCTTTTATATCTATCCTTTATATATTGATTAGTCTCCTTCTTCTGATTGCATAACCAAGTTTGTCCTCCTCAGTCTTCTCTATGCTGTTAATGCTGACCGCAGCCTGCCGTACTGAATCTAAAAGCACTTGGACTTTGGGAAGATGTGAACCCAGTCTTCTGAGTGGATGAAAACATCACCCAAATATAGCATGGTATAAGAATTGTGAAGTTTCAATGCACTGTCCATTTATCTTTGGAATATGGTGGGGCATTGCATAGGCCAAATGACAGGATGCTATATTAAAATAGCTCATATGCTGCTGATAACTTTGTTTTCATCTTAGCCCCATCAGTTAAGAAGATCTGTTAGTATCCCTACAGTGAAATCTAGGTCAATTAGAAAACTGGCCTTTGTTAAACTCTCTATCTGCTAATCTATCCTGGGAATAGAGTACGAGTCAGATTTGTAGATACTGTTTAGTCTCCTGAAGGAATAAGAAAATCAAGCAATATCATCCAGTTTTGAGACTAGCACAACAAGAATGCTCTGATCAGTAGTCAAGACTTCAATTACTCCAAGCTTTAACAATTTTATTATCTCCTCTTGGACTGCTTGTTTCTGGGCTTTGGGTTCTCCATAAGGCTTATATTAATTTTTCATTTCGGAATAATTGTATGTCATTTATGATAAGAGTTGTCCTTCCAGGCAGGTTAGAAAAATGTCTTTATTACTTAAAAGGAATTGTTGAGCTTCTTATGTCTGCATTTTTTTTCTTTTAAATGTATATCTAATCTGTCTGTCTGCCTATATTCTTTTTTAATGAGCAGTTCAAAACATATAGTGGGATCATGACTCAAAGGCATTTTTCTTTTTATATTGGAAACCTTTGTTGTATGGTAATAAAGCGAACAAAAGTATACCTTATATAATGATACTTAACACAGCATGCTTCCATTCCAATATCTTTCTAACTGAATGAGGTGTCTGAATTACCAATGCAAGGGTCTATATCACATCATCCAATCACAATTAAGCAAATGCATCTTCCTTGGGCATCCATTCAGTGAACATATTATCCATTGAATTAAGTTTTCAACGAAAAGTTTCTTAGGGCAAATTGATGGTTGGCCACCATCTGGAATTTGCACTTTATCCCACTGTAGTGTGATCTCAAAGTTGGTATATTTATTAGGGGAGTGTAGGGGGTGCAGCCCTCCACATTGGTGGGTATTGGTGGCATAGACTCCCAACTGTGTAGGTGTTAAGTTTTATGGTTTTATTTATAGTCACTAGGATGGACAACCATCAGTTTGCCCTAGGAAACTTTTTGCTGAAACGTTAGTTTGATAAACAGAATTTTCACTGAATAGGTGCTCACAGAAGAGGTGCTTGTTTTATTGTGATTTGATGATGTGATACAGACCCACCAATGCAAACATCTCATATAATAGGTACAACATTTAATTTATCATACCTTGTTTATGAAGATTTCTGTCAGAAAAGTATGTATTAATGTGTGTATTAGTAATATGCTTAGTGCATTTAGAGCTTGAAAAGGGTTAACACATTTATTCTATTTCATACTGCATAAATCTGTACAAACTGCAGATGCTTTCTGACCTTGTATTGTTAGCTAAAATCTTGCTTGTGCCTTGGAAATTTACTGAGAAGCAGATGATTCCTGCTTATGTTAGGAAAATAATAAATAGAACAATACTACTTGTATGAAGCTTAGACAAGAAGTTCTGTTTGTGCTGTGAGATAATACACAGCTGTAGAAGCCATAGATAATTAGGACAAAACCTGTTTGAAAATATGAACTGCAATCAGCATTTGTTTGTATCTGAGTTAGAAGAGTACCTTGAAATGTAACACTGTACCATGGAAGCTTGTAAACGAATTAGTGCCCACCAAGGCCAGGTTGTTTTTCTCAAAAGTTTCTCACAAATCTAGTCATGTCAGCAGAAAATCTGTGTAACATCTGCTGTAGAACAATACTGAAAGTTGTGTTTGATTACGTCTGCCATAGAAAGCCATGTCTTGTAAAACAGTATAAGAATAAGCATACTTCCTGTTAGTAGTTAGACAAATCCTTGTATTTGCATGTTTTTGTCTCCTTGCGGCAAGTAAATAAATATGCCTTAACTGAACCTTACGTGTATTAGTCTTTGAAGTTTTTTCCTTTGACAAATTGGTCCTTCGGACCGGAAACGCTCACTTTGCCTCGGATCAGACAGGCCACGTGGCTTGAAACCGTACGGGGAAGAAACCACATTGGTTCTTCTTAGTTGAAAAGCCCTCCGACTGAATTGTCGTACAAAAGAGGCCAGCCACTTTCTGAGCTGCGACTGAAGGACGGGTTTACTCAAACCAGGTGATCAATCATGAAGGCTCAGGTAAGGTGAATCTACCTTTTTTTCTGTTTTAGATCAGGGACTAGATTTGTATTTATTTTGTTAAGACTTTGTTTATACAAGTCAAGGACAAAAAGATTGCTGTCTTGTCACAGATCAGGGAAACAGAGCAGGTAGACAGTCATTATGAAGAGACTATAACAAAATCCGTGGTACCACGTTAAAAATAAGGAGTTATGTTTCGATTAAAAGGGTAGAACAAAATGGGTAATAATTGTACAAAAAGACCCCCAAATCCGCTGTTAACCGAAGATGCGAAATACATGCAGTCACAGCGTGCTGATGATATTAAATACTACTCAAAATGGGTTAATAAGTATGAATTTGATGGTAAACTAGAAAAATCCTTGCTTGTCAAACTTGTCAAACAGCTTAAAACCAATTCTAAAGGTCGGGTAAAAAAGCAACGTCAATTAGGAATTCCTCAGGCACACAGGTGGATTGAGCAAGTAAACCGAAGGGAACAAAAGAATAATAATTCAAAAGCAATGTCTTTAGATAGGGAGGACAATAACTTAGTAATAGCATCAGCCCCTCCGCCTCCTTACCAGAATATGAGGCAAGTGAACAAGTTAGTCCACCCCTGCGATATCCTGCTGTCACTGTAAGAAGAGACACTACAAAAGCGAAACCGTTTATTAGAGATCCCGTCGAGACCAGGTCTCGAACACGGGCAGGAAACTCAAAAGGGGACATTCAGTTATATCAAATGGGTAGAAATTCACGATCTATGAGTGAAGAAGAAATATGCCCACTTATAGAAGTGCCTAATCCTCAGGCAGGGCAAGAAGGTCAGAACCCGACTATTCTAGTATATAGACACTGGACTCCGGAAGACATCCGGAAAGCCACTGAGGGAATTCCCCATCCAAAAGTTAATTTTAGAAAGGTCTTAGAAAATTTGCAAGGAATGAGGCTAAGTTATAATTTAAACAGAGAAGAGGTAGAAAAAGTAGTCAAGACAAATTGTGGGACCAGACTGGCACATGATTAGTGGCGACTGGAATCCCCATGACACTGCACTCAGGCCCCTCCCACATAGCAGCGCAGAATTAGACAACAGAGTGAAAGGTCTTACAGACCGAATCTCTGAGAAATGGAAGCATAAAGCAGACTGGACTAGCATTAATCAATGCATCCAACAGGAAGGCAAAACTATTGACAGATATTATGCCAGACTATTAGAATGTTTTAATAACCATTGTGGAATGCAGGTTCCTGAAGATCAGGCACATGATTCCCCATATGAGCAACAGTTAAAGAATGCATTTTTTAAAGGCAGTATTGCACCCATAAGCAGCTTTATTACAAAGCACATGGTAGATCATCGTACAAGCAGGTTACAGTCATTACTTGAATATGCTAGGCATGCCGAAGGCATTTTAATAGCAAAAAGAAAAAGAAAGCCCAAGTATTTTCTGTAGAAGATGGAGCAGAAGTTTATGTAGTACAGTCCGGGAAAAAGGGCAAGAGAAATGCCCAGGGAAAGAAACAATCTGATCAGTGATCAGAGGACTTTGAAGGGCGAAAGAAAAGGGGTGACTGTTTTAAATGTGGTGAAAAGGGACACTCGGCAAGGGATTGCAAGAAAACCAAGAACGCAACCACGGAAGATAAGGAGGGTGAGGACTGACTATATGATAGTCAGGAATCACTAGAAGAGGATAGCAGAGAAAGGACAAGTGAGAATGTGATAGAGGGAGTAGGGAATGTGACAGAAGAAATAGAGGGAGTGCAGGAAGTCACGGATAGTGAAGAAAATGAAATATTAGATTTGGCTTTATTGAGCTTAGAGGTCTATTTAGCAGACACAAAACCAGAAGTTACACTCCTGGTAGAAGGGAGGGAAGTCAGATTCTTGTGTGACTCAGGGGCATCACGGACCCTGATACATCCCTCCAAACTGCCAGAGAACTCAGAGTCACCTGATTACATATTAGTGAAAGCAGCTAATGGACAGCTGTATCGGGAGCCCCTCTCCCATAATATTGTGATAACTGATCCTGTTTCAGGATTGACCCAGAAAAGCAAAATTGTTGTTTCTGCAAAATGCCCAGTAAACCTCTTGGGCAGAGACCTTATGCAGCTATTTGGTATAGCAGTAGTTCTGACTATGCAGGGTATGGAAGCACAGCGACAATTTGATACCTTTGCAGTGCAATCGGTGGGTAAAATGTTTTATTGGTACAGCCAGGACTTGGTTATGACTGGTCCAGGGGCAGTGACCGAAGAGTTGATGAACGTAGCCATCAGCAAGTTCCCCTCCCTTGATATTGATAAACAGCATTTGTTGCACTGTACCCTGTATTATTGTAACACACCAGGGCCTGATAAGGAATATGAGCAAGAATTGTTTAGAAATTGTGCAAACAGATTGATATTACATAATCTGTACTGGGACACAGAAGGGAACAGTGTAGCCAGCTGTTCATTGCCCCAGGAGTTCTTTGCACTCTATAAATCTAATCGATTACCACACGTTAGCTTAACTAAGGGCAAGAATGTAAAATGGGTAGACTTAGGAGAAAAAGTCACGAGATGGGAAAAACAGACAGAGTTAGAACTGTCAGAACAGGGAATACAAATGCAGAAGTTGAATTGGATAACTCAGACCCACCCAGCCATGCACTTGCAGTCTAGCAAGGACAGCTGATTAGCACTCCTATTAAAGGAGGAAGAGAATGCCTTACAGAATATACCAGAAACTCTCTGGTCAACAGGAAAATCAGATGTAGGACTTATTCGTACAGCGGGGCCAGTTACTATAATGCCAAAGTCGGCATTTAGACCACAAAAAAGACAGTATCCCTTAAGGAAAGATGCAGAGGTAGGAATCAAACCTGTCATAGCAGCTTTACTTAAGGAAGGGGTGCTGGTGAAATCTCCTGATTCACCATGTAACACACCCTTATTTCCTGTTAAGAAAGTGAATGGAGAGTGGCGTATGGTTCAAGATTTACAAGCTGTAAATGACACAGTAATACCAAGGGCACCTACGGTGCCAGACCCACATACCCTGTTGAATGATTTAAAACCTCAACAGAAATATTTTTCTGTGGTAGATATCAGCAATGTGTTCTTCTCGATACCGATACACCCTGACAGCCAGTATTGGTTTTCATTCACATTTCAGGGTAAAAGGTATACATATACGTGACTACCACAGGGGTATTGTGAAAGTCCAACAATATTCTCACAAGAAATGGCAAGCCACTAGGCGGGATTTACCCCACCAAGAGGAAGCCAGATTTTGCTTTATGATGATGATATCCTACTGGCTGCCCCCAACCAGCAAGATTGTCAAGAAGATACCATAGCGCTATTACAATTTTTAGCCACTGAAGGACATAAAGTAAACTAAAATAAACTGCAGCTTTGGAAAAACATGTTAAATACCTAGGATGTGTAATATTCAATAAAGGTAGGATAGTAGATGAGGACAGAAAAGTAGCGATTTAGCAAGCACCAAAACCCACTGCCAAGAAGGAAATGATGTCCTTCCTGGGTACAACTAATTTTTGTCGGAGTTGGATTCCAAACTATGCCTTGGAAACTGCACCGTTGACTAACCTGATTTATAAAAAGCCTATGGCAGCACAGGATTTGTTACAATGGACACCAGAAGCAGAATCTGCTTTCTGCAAACTGAAACAGTTAATAGCGTCCTCATTAGTTTTGGGATTACCAAACTATTATAAATGTTTTTTCCAAACTGTAGATTGTAAGCAAGGTTATATGACATCAGTGTTAACACAGCAGCATGGGGACAAGCAATGCCCTATTGCTTATTATTCATCACAACTGGACCCAGTGGCACGGTCTTTACCCCACTGTGTACAAGCAGTAGTTGCAGCTGCAATGGCAGTACAGGCTTCGGCCTCAGTAGTTTTGTTCCACCCTCTCACATTGAGAGTGCCTCATGCAGTCGCGATTATTTTACTGCAAGAGAAGGTAGCATATCTTTCCCCTGCTAGGCATCTTTCCTGTATGACTATATTGTTGAGCCAACCTCATATGACAATTGAACGATGTACGACTTTGAACCCTTCTACCTTGCTCCCAATCCCTGCAGATGGCACACCACACAGCTGTCTGCAGGTGATTGAGCAAAAGACACTGCCTAGAAAAGACCTTACGGATGTTCCCTTGGATGATGCTGAGGTGACATACTACGTGGATGGCTCATGCAAAAGGAGTCCTGCAGGACAGAACCTAGTAGGATATGCAGTAGTTTCTGATACTGAGATTATAGAAGCAAAATCTTTACCACACAATTTATCTGCACAGGCAGCAGAATTGATTGCTTTGACATGGGCATGTACCTTAGCAAAGGGTAAATGTGTGAACATTTTTACTGACAGCCAGTATGCTTTTTCTACTGTACATGTTTTTGCGCAACAGTGGAAAAATCGAGGAATGATAACATCTACTGGCAAACCAATCAATCATGCACAGTTTATTTTAGATCTTTTAGAATCTATTCAGTTACCTCAGAAAGTAGCTATTTATAAATGCACAGCTCATACCAAGCAACAGGACAGGATTTCAAAAGGTAATGCGAGAATGAGGAATTACAACCCTCTGAGATTTTAGACTTAGAAATGTTAAAGACAATGCAGACACTTACTACGCAAGTTGAAAAACAAAGATGGGTAAAACGAGAAGCAATTCTCGAAAAGGGGCTGTACATCTCTAAAGATGGGAAACTAATATGGCCATCTAATTTGTTTAGATATGCAGCTTTGTTGAGCCATGGGCAGTGCCATGTCTCAACAGGGGGGATGGTACATTTGGTGAACCAAGTGTTCACGACATATGGATTCTTAAATTACACTAAAAAATTCTGTTCGATGTGCCATGTTTGTAATAAACATCATGCACAAGGGGCGTTAAAGCCCAAGCAAGGGGGTTTCCCTACACCACCATATCCGTTTCATACTATCTGTATGGATTTCATAGAGTTGAATAAATGTGGAAATAAGAAGTATTGTCTTGTCATTGTAGATATGTTTTCCAGATGGGTGGAAGCCTTTCCGACTAAAAATCCAGATGCTGCAACTGTGGCCAAAGTTCTTGTTAAAGAAATCATCCCTAGACTCGGCATTCCGGAAAGGATCTACAGTGACAACGGCACACACTTCATAAACCAGACCATACAACAGATAAGTAGACATTTTGGTATTTCTTTAAAAAATCATTGTGCGTATCATCCACAATCTGCAGGGCTAGTAGAGAGGCATAATGGGATTTTAAAGAATAAGCTAAGGAAGTTAATAGTAGAAACACAGAGAAATTGGGTGTACTGTCTGCCCCTGGCACTGTTGAGCATGAGAACTGTTCCAAATGCAAAAGGATTGACTCCTTATGGAAAATTATTTGGAAGGGCTTATTATATACCTCAGTGGAAATCTCTCATGCCCGCAGACCAGGAAGCTGACAGTACACTAGCTGAGTACATGCAAAACTTGTTAAATTCTAAAAATTTGTTGCAGTCAAATTCTGTTTCAGATAAAGAATGAACCAGACCGTCAGAAGTGGCAGTGTCCCCTGGAACTTGGATCTGAGTGAAGACAGTAAAGAGAAAGAATTGGGCATCACCAAAGTGGGAATGTCCATATCAAGTGCTTCTGTCTACACCCACTGCAGTCAAGATAGCGGAGTGCGCCTCCTGTATCCACTTGATGCACTGTAAATTAGTCAAAAACTTTGAACTGGACAAAAATCTTGTCACATGTCAAGAGTAAAAATGATAGAGTCCAGAAGAAACAGGAATGCAGAACAACCCTTTCCTCAGAAGTATTGCATAATCATCCTGTTAACTGTACTAGTGACAATAATATTTTTGTTGTGGCCTTTCCTTTTCCCAGCCACACAGACTGAACTGAATAAACGTGAAGCGTTACTCATAGACTGGCATCCAAACTTTAACACTTACCAGGCAATTAAATATGTGTATGCTGAGACTTTCAATGTTTCGAATTGCTGGATTTGCCCAGCTTTGCCGACAGCATACGGGGGGTTATTAATGACTACAGTCCCCCTAGGGGTCAATGAGACCTGGGAGAACTGGATTTATGACACCTCAACCACTACATCACAAGATAAAATAGCATTGCACTTGTCTGTTCCACAAAAGGGAACTGTGTGTTTTTATAAAAATGATACTGTTCAGGTGGGTTGGAGCAATTGCAATGCGACTGTTCCTTATAAATGTTACACTAAAGGTAACAATGTAGATCTTTATTGTAATACAAACTATGATTCATTTCTTGGATTGATGCACAAAACACTTGAAGTAAAACATAATTCTGTTCTTTATAAACAACTGTCTATAATAGATAGAAAAATGTTTCATGCAGGGCGAGTGTATATTCATAGCAAGGTTACTACTAGAGTAGAAGATTGTTATTTTGTGTGTGGCAGAAAGGCATACAAATGGTTACCTGAGAATTGGTCCAGCAGTTGTTTTTTGGGTTACCTGGTTCTGGCCATACGACACACTGCAGTTTTGCCTCGAGGAAAAATTTGAAATGTCCGAGAGGTCGTCAAGAAACCTGTAAATCCAGTGGGACAAATCGATGCGCGTTGGAAAGACCATCATTCCATAGGCAAAGGACTGACACATATGGACTTGAGTGATAGCATTATATCATGTGCAGGCATATTACCAGCATATGGAGCAGTGAAATCGATCTGGGAGCTGAGAAAACTGTTGAAACTTCTCGAAGTAATGAGTAATGCAACTTTTTCTGCTCTCAGATTGGTGACTGATGAACTGAATGCTATGAGAACTGTAGTGCTTCAAAATCACATGGCTCTCGACTTCACCCTAGCGGCGAGAGGTGGTACTTGTGCTTTAATCCAAGAAGAATGCTGTTCATATATTCCTGACGATAAACACGAGATAGACAATCATCTTGAGGTAATTCAGCAAGTGTCGGCCATGACCAAACCAGGCCCAAACCCACTGACGGACTTTTTCCAGAAATGGTTTGGGGGGTGGGGTACCATCCTAAAGAACGTCCTGATTGCCATTTGTGTAGGAATACTCCTACTGAGAGTATGTGTTTGTTGTGGCATCCCCTGCATGAAAAGACTGATTAAAGATTTTATAGACATGTCAGTTTCTGAAACCTTATATCACAGTACTGAGTTTGAAGAACTGTTAAAAGATTGAAAATGCTTTCATGAGTTTAAACTGAATGACTCTCTTAACTGCAAATCCTAAGTGGAAGAGGTTAGGAGAAGAAAACAAATTGTTTATGCTTATTTTGAAAGTAGAATAAAAGTATTAAAAGGGGGGAAATGTCAGAAAAATATGTATTAATGTGTGCATTAGTAATATGCTTAGTGCATTTAGAGCTTGAAAAGGGTTAACACATTTATTCTATTTCATACTGCCTAAATCTGTACAAACTGCAGATGCTTTCTGACCTTGTATTGTTAGCTAAAATCTTGCTTGTGCCTTGGAAATTTACTGAAAAGCAGATGATTCCTGCTTATGTTAGGAAAATAATGAATAGAACAATACTACTTGTATGAAGCTTAGACAAGAAGTTCTGTTTGTGCTGTGAGAAAATACACAGCTGTAGAAGCCATAGATAATTAGGACAAAGCCTGTTTGAAAATATGAACTGCAATCAGCATTTGCTTGTATCTGAGTTAGAAGAGTACCTTGAAATGTAACACTGTACAATGGAAGCTTGTAAACGAATTAGTGCCTACCAAGGCCAGGTTGTTTTTCTCAAAAGTTTCTCACAAATCTAGTCATGTCAGCAGAAAATCTGAGTAACATCTGCTGTAGAACAATACTGAAAGTTGTGTTTGATTATGTCAGCCATAGAAGGCCATGTCTTGTAAAACAGTATAAGAATAAGCATACTTCCTGTTAGTAGTTAGACAAATCCTTGTATTTGCATGTTTTTGTCTCCTTGCGACAAGTAAATAAATATGCCTTAACTGAACCTTATGTGTATTGGTCTTTGAAGTTTTTTCCTTTGACAATTTCAAAGAGTGTCATCCATTATCACCTTGGGTCTGGATAACATCTGCTTTTTCATTTGTATTCACTAACCTCAAGTGCTTACCACCTGCAACTATTCTTTCTTCCTGAGTTTTTGCATATTTACATGTTAGTTTTTTTTCTATTCATCAGTTTTTATTTCTCTTTCCTTATAGTTGATTTTGTTTAACCAGTCATTTAACTTGCAGAGTCCTTACTTCTTGATCATAAAGTTGTTTTAAGTCTTAGAGAGCAAAACCCAGACTTGATATCCTACTTGAAATTCCTTATTTCAGGCATTCCTATCAGTTCTTGGCTACCATGAACTCTTTCCATATGTTCCAGCATAATTGGCATTACAACCTTTATTCTCTCCTTTAAATCAGTGCAAACACTCTTTAGATGTCTCCTCACCTTCACCCAACTCCCTAATTCCACGTAATAAGCCTTGATGGTGTCTACTGTACACCAGCCTGAAGCATGCCTCAGACTGAAAGCATTCATTAAAGGAACAGTCTGTACTATTTTCCCCATGTTTCTGTATAACTTTTCTCAACTCTGATTTCAAGGCAGTTTTAATTTTTTTTCTCCAGACCAATGATTTGGGGATGATAAATTGATATGCTCAGCTTTCTGGCTGGAAAACATTGAAAGAAGTGCTAGTGATATGGAGCTGACTTTCCTGAGAGGGAAAAGGGACAGGATAGCTTTTATTTGGGAGAACAAACTAGGATAGAGTAATGAGTCTAGCCAATTTAACAATCATATCTGAGCTTAAATCTGTGAGGTCAGATTCTCTCCTGCTCCTATTACATTGAGGTTAATTTCAAAATGGTAGAAGTCATCTGGGAAAATATAGAAACATCTGGAATACTTGTGTGTGGACTTTGTTACTAAAGTGAGAATGTCTGAGTTCAGAGCAATAAGCTCTAATGCTACCAGTGTGGGGTCTGTATTTGTTTGTGGAAGCCCATGTAGCAAAAAATTAGATGTTACCTGTGAAAAACTAGAGGGATGAAGTAAAAGTACTTTATTTATGACAAAAGAAGTGTTGCAGGTAACAGACTTTCAATGTATAAAATGTTTTCTTGGTTATTTATTAACACTAACCTGGACTTTCATCTGTTGCTCATACTTCAGAAACAGAGTTATTTATGAAAGGTGTTCTTCTTATGAGCTTACCTGAAAGTGAAGCAATCATAAAATACCAGCTTTAAAGAAAGACTCTGTGTACCTGTGTCAGTTATTGTCACAACTAAAGCTTACTGGTGATGGCAATGGTTATCTTAGAAACTCAGGGTCTCAAATTTTATGAGTGCATCTTTTTAGAGCTAAGACAGCCAGGGCACAATTATTTCATTTATAACATATAGTGAAATTTTGGTTTGTACATAAGAGGGTGAAATGAAAAGAAACAACAAAAGAAATTCTAATAATAGCTCAATTTAAAAGGGCCTTACTACTATTCCTTAAAAGTGTGCATGTCAGGCAGACCCACAAGATGTGGAAAACTTTGTGACTTAAATAGAGATGATTTAGTGTTATGAAAATGTGTGCATTGAGGTGCCCTATAAAGGAAGTAAGGAAGTGGTAAATAAAAGGTAAAGGGGCCATGTCTTCCATACTTTAGATATAGAAAGAGAGGGCACATAATGTACAGTGAAGATGAAAGCAAAGCAGAGGCACTTGTACAAACAACTTAGGAGGCGGGGGGTTGACTAGAGTATTGAAAGCACCCAGGTAACACCATACCTAGTCAAGTTCACCTTCTGTTACTATCCTGCTACAGAGCTGATGAAATTAGAATAGTTGGTAATGAGCTACAAAGTCTACTATTCTTGAGCAATACAATCACCCTGGTGAAAATAGAACAGTCATTAGAAAAAAAGTCCATTCACTAAAATCAATTGAAGTGATTTGCATTCATGGAGAAAATGATGGTATCTGGTTACTTAGATGCAGGTGCAGGCTCAGTTTGGAAATAATGTTCATGCAATCACCATGGTGCCCTATTTTTAACCGTGAGGAAATCACAAGAAATGTCTTCTACCTTTAAAAAAAAATCTCTGGATGTAGTGAGAAGGAAATACCAGCGGAAGGCTCATGTAGTTGCTAATAGGATATAAATGAACATAGTACATTTGTCTGCAGGATAAGGACACCCCACCCAGCCTAAAACCATATAAGAGTAAAGGACAACAGAGACCTGGGGTAACTACAGAGAGACCGGTAACCCAAAAGAAGACTTGAAACAAAAACTGATGGCAGCCATGAATCACCAAACTTGCTATGAACACTAAAAAAAGTGAAATCAAAGTGTGCAAAAACACAACTTTATTTAGTGCTTTCGTCAGAATATAACAAATACTTCTTCAGAATACTAGAATCAATAACCACATAAATCTTAAATACTCTCATTCAGTCATGTGATAAAATAATCCAATAAAAACCCAACTGATACATTTTAAAAACACAAGGTGAATTCTCTTATAGACATAAAACAAGAAATGATGTGTCCTAAAACTACTGCATATTAAATAACAGCAAAGAAAGCTGAAACCAACATTCATTGTGCCTTACTTTACTAAAATGATGATGGTAACTACACTCTATATGAGTGCAGTTTTAAAAAACTGGCTAAAGAGATACCATCATTTAACCCAGGTACACATAAGGCATTTAACCTAATCTGCCAACATAACTCTTTGAAATCTAACAAGTCTTCCCAAGGGCCTCCTTTAGGGTCCTGTGGGACTTTTTCAGTAACAACAAATTTAAAACAATGTGAAGGATTATTTTCAATATGCCTGTATAATGCACTGTTTTTGTTTTTATTTTTGATTTCTCTAGCATGCTCATACATCCGTTCTTTAAGTTTTCTCTTGGTCTTGCCAATATAAAAAACAAAACAAGACTCACACAAAGCTGCATAAACAACACCCACAGTGTCACAAGTGAATATTCCTCCTATTTTGATGTAATTATTATTTATTTTGATCTTATTTACTAATTTACTAAGTGAACATTGAGAACAAAATCCACATTTTTCATTCCTATAGCCTTTTCTTTCTTGGTACTTTGTCCTTTCTTTTCTAACAGTTGTTTAAACGTATACCCTTTTCTAAAAACAATACTAGGTCTGGAGCCTAATTTTTCCATAATTCCATCGAGACCCTGGAAAATATGCCAGTTCTTATTTAAGATGTAAGATAAAAATTGATGGTCTACACTAAACCTAGTAACAAAAGAACAAATGCAGTCTTTGTTACCTGTTGATATGGTTTGATCATGGTTATTATTTACCGAAATAATATTGTTACCATAATTCAAAATTGGTATGATCAAACCTTGTTCCCTTTTAATACTTATTTCATTTAAGCAATTATCCAAAAGTTCTAAGGGATAGTCTCGAGATGAAAACATATCCAAAAGTACATGACATTGATCCAAAAAATCATTGTCTTTCGTAACCATGCGGGCTAATCTGATAAATTGCCTTCATCAAATTATTTTTTACATGCAAAGGATGACTGCTGTTGTAATGCAATAAGCTAGTACTATAAGTTGGCTTTCTAAATAAATTACTTACAACACAGTTGTTCTCCTTTCTGATAGTAACATCTAAATAATTAATGCTGTCCCTGCAATATGTGTAAGTAAATTTAAAAAACTCTGTAGTGTTGTTAATGTAGTCCATAAAGTCATGAATTACTATTTCATCACCTGTCCATAAAAAAACAAATCATCTATGTAACGCAAATAAAGAATCTATTTATCAGCAAATAAAGAATTAAATAAATATTTGCGCTCCCACATTAATATGACAATGTTTGCAAAAATGGGGGCGCATATTGCCCCCATTGCCACACCCATTTTTTGATGAAAGTACTGACCTTCAAAAAAAATGAAATTATTTTTTAACATGATGTCCATATGACAAAAAGAAAGCTAGCAAGTTAGGCTGGTGCACAGCAAGTGAGCTAGGTAGATAAACAAGAGAAAAAAGCCAGCACCCTGGAGGATTCTAATAGAACAAAACTTTATTCCACTGAAACTAGACCGGTTTCAGCAACAAGGCTTTCGTCAGTAGTACATCTGACGAAAGCCTTGTTGCTGAAACCGGTCTAGTTTCAGTGGAATAAAGTTTTGTTCTATTAGAATCCTCCAGGGTGCTGGCTTTTTTCTCTTGTTTAACATGATGTCCATCAGAGAAACAAGAATAAGTACCTGGTTGTTAGTGAACAAAGAGCTACCATGCAAGAATTCTTCAAACCACTCAATACCAATATTGTGTGGAATGGAACCATATAATTTAACTACATCAACAGTCAAAAAATAAACATTTTTATCATAATGTGAAACATTAAATTTTTTCAAAAAATACCAAGAATCAATGCATATATGCTCTTCTTTTTTCAACACATATTTTGAGTGTGTAATCCAAGTATTTTCCTATGAATTCTGTTTTTGAACCATTAGCACTGACAATGGGCCTCATAGGGGGGTCCAATTTATCTTTGTGTATCTTCAGAATACCAAAGATACACGGTGTGCTAGGAAATTGGACTACTAGAAAATCAAGCAGCTTACCATCTATTAATTTTTGGTCATACACAGGAAATGAAATTTAAGTTCTGATGGCTGCTGTTTGTTGCAGTGTAGAGATTAACAAAATTACTGTTTAGGAAGCTGTTCTTCCTGTATATTCTTTTCATTCTTTTTCTGTAGTATGCATATTGTAAAAAGCAGTAACGTTTTGTGTTTGTACCAGTAAATGAAGCAAAGGAGCAAGACCCTGGAGGTAGCAGAAACGTTTGAGACATTGCTACTGTCTCCTTTGAAGAGTGGAAGTACTGAGTAGGTAGGAGGCAGAACTTCATATACATGTGATGGTGCAGAACTGAAAAAGAATGACTTCCTCAAGATGTTGCGTTGTTCTGAAGAAGTTTCCGTTTTTTGGAAATGAAAGCACTTAACCTATGCTCTATGTTTTTCGTTCATTAAATCTTGTGGAAATATATTTTTGGACTGAAGAGTCTGATTTGTTGAACTGGCACTTTGCTGACATTTTTGGGACAGCCTTCATTGAGTCTGTTACGGGAATACTTTTTTCATTTATTAGGTTTATCTTTTTAAATGCCTTTATTGAAGTATCACTTACAACATAGGCAAACACACATTTATATAAAAGAAAACAAACCATATTAACATGTTCTTAGTTACAAACATTATACATCATATATATATATATATATATATATATATGTTTTAACCATCATCAAACCAACATTAAATTGATCAATTCCTGCTTTCTCTTAAATCTCAGTCCTCATCCAAAACATTATTCTGCATGTATTCTTCCCAGTTTCCATTTTTTCTATATAAATTGCTCCTACCCGTTTCTAAGTCTCCCAATTCCAATTCTTTTAGCTCTGTTACAATAGTTAGTAATTCAAAAAAGACAATTTAGGCTTTCCATTTTGTAGTAATTGTTTTTTGGCAGCCACCAGAATTAAATTTATCAAGGCCTTACTGTGTGTAGACAATTCATATATCATATCCAAGCTCAAAAAAATATTTCTTTTACTATATCCATTTGCTCACCCAATATTTCTGCAGGGAATTTTTGAAATCAGACAACTCATTGTACTCCCAAAACATATGTTCCTAGTCACCTCTTTCTTCTACAATGCAACTCCTGCATTTGCCATCTACCTGAAAAAAATTGCAGTTTGTTTGGGGGATTAAATACCTGTGCAAATACTTCCAAGCCAGAATCCTAAATCTTCTGGCCTTTGTTGCATATTTGGGAGCCATACATATGTCCTCCCATTGTTTTCTTGTGAAGTGATTATCCAGTCTCTCTCTTCCCAATCTCTTCTAATCTCTTCTGATTTATTCCTGTAGTTATTATGCAGTATTTTATATGCTCTACTAATTATCCAGATTCTGTTCTAGATTCAACTAAAAACTTTACCAGAGCAGGTTTTTCAGTTAACGATTTCTCTATCTTTCTTTTCGCCTATACTCTTATTTAAAACCCTGCTATGGCTGGCATTCTCTAGCCTGCAGTCCAAATGCCTTTTTGGTCTCTTCCCATTCTCTTAGCTTTCCCTCTCTAGTTATTTACTCCCAATACCATGGATCCTTTTACCATTTATCTCTGATAAATTCCAACCCCTCTTGCCTATTCTCTGTAAACTAATTGCAGTCATCCCTATTGGCAAAATCTCTTTTCTCCATTCTCATGTTGGCTTAATTCCTAGAATATTTTCTTTATGAAGGTAATATTATGCATGGCTGTTGTTGTTCTCCTTAAGGACCTGCATACAAAATTCCATTCTCTCTGTCTTTATTTCCTGAATCCCCATCCCTGTTTCATCATCATCCCTTCGAACTTTAATTATAGATGTTGTCTAGTGTTATGTATATGAGCATTGTGTGTAGCTCTAAAATATCCCTTCAAATCAAGTAATCCTAAACCACCTTGTTCTGTTGGAAGGATCACCTTATCCCACTTAACCTTTGCTCTCTTCCCCTCCCAGATGAATTCCTTCTTCTCTTTATTAATTATTGTCCACAAGTTCTCCTGTGGTTGATAAAAGTATGTATGACCTATATAAAAAAACGAAAGCACCAAAAAATAAACAAATGCTTCCAGTTCCTCGTTTTTTATATTATGTTTTATTTAGGTTCTTCCCACATAGCCTTAACTGCCATAACAGATTCCTTTTTAATTCAGTCTTTTAAATATCTCATTTTATCATGTCCCCATAAATATGGATATTGCGGGACCAATTGATGTTTAGGTACATAGTTTGCAGCTATAGTCTTTCCTTTATTTTCATTAATTTTATATCACAAAAAAGACATGATTCTGTCTCAAGATGTTCCATAACACTGATATGTCCTTTTCTGGTTTTATCGGGTACAAAATAATATCATCTGTGAATAAAGCTAACTTATTTTGATTACCATACCGATTATATCTTTGAATTTCTGAATCCCTTATTTTCTGTGCCAATAGCTTTAAATATACAACAAATAAAAATGGGGAAGAGGATACCACAGCATGGTTCCTCTTTTCAGATGCAGCTTGTCAGAAAAGAATCTCCCACATTATGTTTTGCCTCTGATCCAAAATGGATCTTCCTAATTATCCTTACTATTGTATCAGGAAATGCAAATACTTCCATTGCCCTTCTCATAAAATCTCAGCTTACTCTGTCAAATGCTTTCTCTGCATAAATACTTACAGCAGCAGTATTTTTCTTACACTTGGCTTCTCTCTGGTTTATCATTGTTCTGTTAATGTTTTCAAATGTTTGCCTCCCCTCCCACTAAACAACACTGAGCGATATCTATTAATTTTGGAAATACCTTTGCATTCTTTTAGCTATTATAGGCATACACACTTTATAATCATGGTTTAACATTGAAGTAGGGCTTTATGAAGCTGGTTCTGATAGGTCTAAACTATTTTTAGCTATTGCAGGAACCATTGATTTCATCTAGGATGCTGGAGTTCACCTCCTTTCAAAAAACTGTTAAAGAAAACCTTTCAGATCTTTATCACTTCCTTCCCTCCTAGCTTCAAAACTACCATAGGAATACCATCTATTCCTGGAGACATTCCCATAGCCTTGATTGTTCATCAGTCTTTTTATTTAATTTCCTCTTACCTTAACTGTTAAGTGCTGAGCCTCATCTACCTCTAGCATTGGCATACTTAAGTCTCCCATAAACGTTTCCATTTGTGCTCTCTCTTGATGTCCACATTTCTTTTTTTCCTACAAATTTTCATAACATTTCTGAAATGTCTGTAATACATCTGGCTGATCTGTGGTTAGTTTTCTTGTTACAGGCTCCCTAAGTTTGGTAACTACCCTTTCTACTTTCCATTGTCTAAGTCATTTTGATAAAAGTTTTTGTACTCTGAAGTTATTATCAAAAAACAGTTGCTTAACAGCAGTCTTCCTAAACTCATACATACTACCCAGATGCTCCCTTACTTTATCTTTGCACTTAGCACTTTGCAGTTGTGTCTCTTTTTGTTCTGTGAAATTCCCCTTATTCTGCAGTAATTTAACTTTGGTCAGACCTCTAAATAATTTCTGTTACTTCTTAAACATAACTATTTTTCTTTTATTTCTACCCTATTTTTAACTTCCAGTTTCATTTTATCCAACTCACTTGCTATAACTTCTAAAGAAGTTTCTATCTTCCCTTATAACTCTCACATAATTTTCACTACCCATTCCTTAAATTCCTCTCTTTTTAACAGGTAGGTGAGAAATCTGCAGTACCTCATTTTTACTTCATTATGCTGCACGTTTTTCTTAGTTGTTATTGGCACATATTATCTGAAATAGTAATTGGATCTACATCAAAGCTTTCAATTAAAAGTACATGTTCCTGTGATATTTAATTTCTGTCCTGTCTAACCTCGTTATTGTAGTTTGGGGGAATAATATGTAAAGTATGTCTGAGTTCCTTCTACTAGCATATTAACTTAAACATGCATTTGCCCAGTGTTTCTTCTCTTTTTTACATTGAAGTGCCTACAGTTCTTAAAACATAAAAAGAAAAAAAGGTACTTGTTTACTTTAGTGTCTTTATCACATACAACAGTAACTGAAAATGCTTTACTGTATAACATGCAATTTATATCATTAATTGTTTTATACAAATACTGTTAAAAACAAAAATAGTTTTACTTATATTTAATTTTTATCCTTTACTTTTAGTGGCCTTGCAAATATTAATGACATGAAGTGAAGTATATGGTTTTCAGTCCCACACAAGTTTAAAAAAGTCAACAAAAGTCCAATCTTTTCTTTTTGTTTTGTAAAGTCATATTTCACAAAAGTGGTCAATGCTTTATAATCTCACATTTATTACCTTATTTCAGTGTTGCTGGTCTTCTTGTTCTTCTTCATCTCCCATCCCCATATTCTGTTTCAACTCCAAGGTACTCAACTCTTCTAGTCAACGCCTGTGTTTTTTCCTGTCTCTCAAGCATTTTCTTTTGAAACATTGGAAAATGTTTCACTGACACAATCTCTCTATGCACTTTATTATTAGGAAAATGAGAATCAGAGTCCACTTCTGTTTGTCGGCTCACTTTTTGTTGAGACAAACTTTTGCAGACTTTAGCCTGTTCTTCCAGAAAAGACTTTTCTGAAGACAGCTGGATAAAGCAGCTTGAATCCTATTCCTGCCTCTCAACATTCTCTAACTGCTGGGATAAATTTGTTTCTCTTCTGTCTGGTGTACAGTGAATAATACATTTCCACAAACATTCTACTGTTTCGTCTACTTAATATGTTTCCCTTTTGTCACAGTTTTGACTGGATCAACTATTTCTATTGGTTTGATTCCATCTTTAGTAACACAGGTCTTTGCTGCTTTCTCATGGTCAGGTTTGGAGCACAACATATTATATTCCCTTTCAATTAACAACTTATGCTCCAATATTTAATACTTTGCTGTTTTGCCACAGTTTTGACAGGATCATTAATTTCTGCTATGATTGGATCTTTACTAACTCTAGTCTTTGCTGCTTTCTCATGGCCAGGTTTGGAGCATGCACATAATGTGCCCTTTCAGTTAACAACTCCTGCTGTGGAGCACCATTCCAGTTGCTTATTTGTGCTTTCATAAAACTAATACAGTATGTTTCTTCTAGTTTCACAGCAGAAAGTCTCAAGTTTTCCCTGTGTGCTCTGTCAACTAACAATACTTTTTGAAACAACTTTTTTTTTAGCAGTCTCATACTCAGGCAGCCTTTTCTTAATTTTGAATTTTGATGTTTACAGTTTTATAAGTTCATCTGAATAGCTGTTTAAAGTTTTTTTTCCATTTTGTCCAGCCTTTTGTTATTTGATTTTATATACTCTGGAATTTCATTTATTTTAGTTATCTCTGAGAACATTTGATTTGTTTTCTACTAGACTACTAGAAACCATGTCTTGCACCAAAACCGGAGCTTGAATTGATTTTTGTTTCTGACACTATTGTCTCTTCACCTTTTCTAATTCATTTTCTTTCAGGCTCTCTAAGTTTCTTCTTTGCTGTCAAGTAGGCAGTATACTTACTAGCCAGTAACTGAATTTATGAAAACTAGCAGAGTTACTGGCCCTTATATCTCAGTTTCATTTTTCACACTGGGATAGCTGAAATTAAGCTGTCAATCAGAGTGCAGCCATCTTGGAAGTCTAGTATTTTTGGCTTTGTCCCAGATTTGTATTTTAAGAGGGCTGAGAGATATGTGCACAGACAGAAACATACACACACAAGTGCGCACACGCACAAACACACACACACACACACACACACACACACACACACACTCACATATATGCACATGCACATGCGCACGCGCATACACACACACACACACACACACACACACACACACACACACACACACACACACACACACACACACATACACACACACACACACACACACACACACACACACAAACAGTTCCAAACAGGCTTGCACATGTACAGTCATATAAATGTGTGCATACATACCCACATACATTTTTGCCTGATCTCTTTGAAATTATGTCCTTTGTCTCAATTTTCTTTTTTTTTTTTACCTTTGCATCACACATTTTAGGTATGTATAAAAATGCTACAAAGAAGCAATGCAAACACATGGAATATTTACACTTTAGATTTCCACTGATAAAATATCTCAAAAGTGTATCACTATTTTTTCATATTTTATGTATTTTTTTTAGGATACCATTTGTATAGTGCAATATCCAGCTTATTTCAATATGGGATGCTTTGGAACATCTGTTTAAC
Organism: Protopterus annectens; assembly: GCF_019279795.1. Classification (NCBI taxonomy): domain Eukaryota; kingdom Metazoa; phylum Chordata; order Ceratodontiformes; family Protopteridae; genus Protopterus; species Protopterus annectens. The sequence goes on from NC_056742.1 coordinate 187,304,956, forward strand.
ACTGTAAAAATAGTTAAGTATGTTTTGTAACACATATTGATGTACTCACCTGCCATATGAATGAAGACAAAATGTTAAATAATGCAAACTGTTTGTGCTTAGCCTTCAGTTTTAGAAAACACTTCAAGTACATCCTCAAAAAAAATACAGCAGAGAAGCATATTTCATGTTATCATGGAATTCAGCAACACCTTTATCTAGTGCTTCAGAAAAAGTTACAAAGTTAATTCATACTTTTTTATATAACAGGCTTTTGTTACTAGATCATAACTTCAGAGACACTGAAATGATACACAGCCAATATCCAAAAATCTTCTCTGAGTCATGAAATCAATTTTAAATATAACAGTTTCTGGTCAGTCTGGTGTTTATCACTATGATCAGAAGAAGTGATGAAAAATTGTATATAATATTGGGAAAAGATTTGTAAAATCCCCACAGTCATTGGAGTGGCTTTAATCCCCTTAACATGGCTCAGCGCAGTCTGCCTTGGATCAGAAAATATAGGCTTCATTGCAATTAATGTTTAAGAATGTTGTGTGTTTGAAAGGCTTCATAAGTTGCTTGGCAAAGGTGAGACATTGCACTTTGCAAGGATCTGAGAAATGTTACAAATACTCATGAATATACTATCTTAAGCACATAAAAAAATCAAATTAAGGAATAGAAAAAAAAAATCACAATAATGAACAAATACCAATGATGCAAAACATATTTTCTGAAAAGAAAATGTATCAGCATTAACTGAAGAATACTATGTGCTCACTTGTATTTAACACTGACACATATAGCAAAATCCATACATACATAACTGGATTGTATAATAACTGAACTATCAAAGATAAAAGGCTGTAATGATGTATAACAATAGCACCATCCATGGCTGCAGATTAATAATAACATTGATGTCTAACCCCAAAACTGAGCTAATTTTCTTTGGCTGATATCACTGACTCTTCAGAAGAATGAGTTGAAGTGGTGAGTAGAAAAAAAGACTAGATTTGCAGTCACAGAAAGAAAAAAGTATACAAAGCTATGCAAAGTGCATTTGCTATTTATAAATCATTTTTGTATTTTTTAATTGATATAAGCATAACAAGGAACATATGTTTTATACAGAGCAAATGCTAGCACTATAAATTAAGCATTTTGCATTCTAAAAATTACAACAAAATATCTAGGAGTTGACATCAGCATAGCACTAAAATCCACTGAAAGCAAAAGAAAAGGCATAACGTATGTGCACTGTGGATGAAAATTAGTTACATGTATTATATACTGAAGCTGAAAAACAGAAACAAAACATATGTTACTTAGCTAATTGAGGGAAATACAAGCATTTTACAGCTAATTATCAATAATATTACTACAACAGTCAGATTGTTAGATATGACAAGGTCTAGATTTTGATAAAAGAGTTCAGTGAGCATGTAATCTTCATCTGACAATATCTCAATATTTTATGTATCTAGCAGAAGACAGCTTGAGCAAAGGAAAAACAGTGCTCATTTGCATTTGAACCCTGTGATGCTCTCAATGTGTCATTCGTTTTCAGCATCATTTGCTTAGATGACTAATAAAGTACACTCCTACATATATGGAAGTTCTCAACAAAAACATACCAAAACAAAAGAGACATCCGAAGCAAAAGCACACACGCACATCACAACCCACCGCACCAAGCACCACATATAGTACACATGCCTGTGTTTCACAGCCTCTAAGGACCAGCCACAAACTCAACATACTAGACAGAATAGACTCTATCGTGAGACACTCTCTATTGTGAGACACCCAGATGTGACCCTCACCAGACTAGACAAGAGGAATGTCATAGCAAGTTGCTTGTCAGGTGCTAGACTCCACCATATCATTTATGCACTCAAGTCTCTCAACAGCAGGTACTGTTAAGACTCTGTCATAGTCCATGTTGGTGTGAATGACTTGAGACGTACCTCTCTGGACTACATAAAAAGAGACATGATTGAGCTCGCTGAATATGTGTCCCAGGTAGGTATGTTCCTAGCCTTAAGCACAGTCTAGTGTCACCAGAATGATGCCGCACTACAAGAAAATCATTGAATTTAGCAATTGGCTTAGTTTCTGATATCATTCCACGGGGATCTGTTACCTGACAGCCTGGGAGGACATGACTGACAGACTACGATTCTTTGCCAGGAATGGCCTTCATCTGTCTCCCCTGGGCTTTAGGTTTCCAGCAAAGGCTCTTGCCTCCCCCATAGTGTGTTTTTTAGGCAAAGTCACGAGGACAAAATTATCAACGTGAAAAATTCTTCTAAACAAAATTTAAAGGTCATGCTGCTAAATGCTAGGGGTCTTAATATGAAACTGCAGTCATTGCAAGCATTCCTTGCCCTGGAAGATGCTGACATTTATGCAGTCACTGAAACCTGGTTCAAAGTTGTGGAGAGCACCCCAGATTTACCAGGTTACTCATCCTACCATACTTTCAGATCCCAAACAGAAGGCTACCAAGCCAAAGGAAGTGGAGTTTCAATATTTATCAAAGACATACACACCTCCAAGCTGGTCAAACAGTATGACACACAGGAGACACTCCAGATGCTGTTAACTATTGACAAAACACCTATTCAAATCATAGCTACCTACAGACCCCCAACCATGACTCAGGAGGCCCACTCCACCTATCTAGATTTACTTGAATCCATCAAGATTCAACCCTCTACCCTGATCCTGGGTGTCTTTAACTACCCAGCCATAGAGTGGAAGATCTATTCTAGCTCAAATACAAATGCCCAGTGATTTCTTGACTTTGCCAATGCCAATGCATTGGATCAGCTGGTCGACACCCCCACAAGAGGAGAAAATATCCTGGACCTGGTACAAACCAACATGAGTAGCCACTGTAGCACCCCTTCTTGGTAAGATCCGACCATACAGCAATCACTTTCGATGTCACCATCTCTCCTGACACCCACACCCACCTTGCCAGGGTCAAACAAAAAAAAAATTTCCCAAGGCTAACTACAATCTCCTGAGAGCAGGTATAAGCAGCTTCACAGCCACCATCCCTTCAACTGAATCAAGCACTAATGTCCAAGCCTACACCAAAAAACTATATGAGCAGAGCACCTATATGGCTGCATGGACTCAGCAATACCTGACAGGACAAAATCATCTTCCTCAAGGAAGACTAAACTTGTCTGGTGGACAACAGCAATAAACAGACTCTATAATAAAAGGAAAATATTGCTGTCCAGGACCAAGAATGAGCAGGTGTCAAGTTGGTAGCAATCTTTCCTTTGTCAGAACAAGCAAATAAATCACTGGTGAAATCCTCTATGGCAAAATTCGAGTCCAAATTGGCCAAAAGCACTAAGGACAATCACAAGGCCCTCTTCGCATACGTCCGCAATCTCAAAGGTAACTCCCAAATCTGTTCTTTAGTGGTGGTCAAGAATACCACATACACAAATGTTATAGATATAGCCAACATGCTGGCAGACAAGTTAAGTGAAAACTTCACCCTCCCGTCCCCCCATCCGTAAACCAGGACATCCCCAGCACCTCAGCACCTGCCCCCCTCCCCTCATCACCAGGGAGTAGGTTATTAATGCCTTCTCAAAGGCAAAAAATACAGCCTCCATGGGACCTGACAACATCCCTGGCTGTGTACTACATGAACTCAGGCAAGAGCTCTCAGCACAACTAGGCACCCTGTTCAACCAAAGCCTGTGCACCAGCTTCATCTCAGTAGAATGGAGAACAGCCACTGTCATGACTTTTCATAAAGGTGGAACTTACACTGAACCAGGCAATTATAGGCCCATCAGCCTAACTAGCTTTATCTGCAAGGCCACGGAACGCATTATCATGGACCTTATAAACAAGGACATTTGCAACCTCCTAACACTTGATTCCACACAGATTGGTATTGTCAAAGGGAGATCATGCCTGTTAAACTTGGCCGCCTACTTCAAAACAGTCATCAAAGTCGCTGCTGAGGGGAAACATTAAATTCACATTTGCCCCAACTGAAGCAGCAGAAAACAATAATGCCAAGCTCATGTGACTCTTCATTTACTTGCTGCAAAAAGCTCAGACTGATAATTAGTTGCAGTAACTTTTTCAAGACAACATTCTAAATATTCACTGATTTATATTCTTATAAATTAGTATTTATATGTACATTTTTATATCCTTGTATGTTTGCATTATTATATTTACATATTCTGATATTCAGTAATGTGTGTGTGTGTGTGTGTGTGTGTGTGTGTGTGTGTGTGTGTGTGTATGCACACTCACACACTCAGATATATATCTGTGTGTGTGATAGAGAGAGAATGTTAAAAAGAGATGGTCACACAAAGGGAAAGAGAGCCTTTCAAGTATCCATAAATGTGAGAAATTTGCAAGATACTTTCTGAGGCTAGAGATTTTCTAACTCCAAACTGACCACAAACTACTGGTTCCACTGGCTAATTCCTACTGTTTAGACAAACTAACACCTAGATGTCAAATGCTTCTTAAGGAACTGAGAAATTTCAATGTCAGATCATTCTTTGTGCCTGTTGAACAGTTAAACATTTAATCATGGCTGACATGTAATCCAGAAATCTAACACCTGTCCTGAAACACTGAGATATCAAAGAAGGCATTGCTTCCTGTGTGCTTTTATAACTACCAAAGGCTAGAAAATTTCAAATAAGCTGCCACGTGGGACAATAAGTTATGGTTATCAGATATGTAAGGGATAGGCTCATAGGTTCATTGGTATATACTAGGCTAATGACCAATGGGGCCTTTATATGCCTAGGCATGCAACCCAAACATATCTCACAGGCTATTTTTGCCTTAGAGGTTGTTTTAAGGGTGTATGTTAGTTAGGGCATGGCAGGGAGTGAATTTCCAATTTCCCATTCACTTATCCAGGTTATACTTAAATATATTTAGGAAATGGCACTGCTTCACATGGATGTTAAGCCTATTCCAGAGAATGGGAATGCTCTGAGGTACATACCTGTCCCTCAAACATGTCTATTTATATTAATTCCGGTGCTGTTCATTTTTTGGATATACAAAAGTACCATCAGTATGGGATCTAGGAATGTCTTGTATGCAGGCATAAATCACGTCCCAGCAGTCAGTATGAAACAGAATATAAGGAAAGGGATTTGAGGCAATCTGCAGAGGGCATTGTGTTTATGCCCTATATTCATTTTATGAGGAATCTCTTTGGATGTTCTAATTGTTGCATGTGCCTGGTCAGGTTCCTACCAAAGGGAGCTTTATACTCAGTGATGGGTCTAATGAGGGCTGACTTCTCTGTACCTAGATGCCATGTCCTTACTTATAAGATGAGTAACACAGAATGATTTTCTTACTACCTTAGACACATTTTGGTCGAAAACCAGGTTACTTTCTACATGAGTGCCTAAATCCCTAACTACTGAGTCTTTGGGGTGTTTTATTGGTGAGGTAATTTTAAAGGGTGGCCAACTTCCCAAAAGGTACTATTATGCATTTCCTGGCATTGAGTTTTAAGCCATGACTTTGGCAACAGCCATCCATGTTAGACCTTCTTGTAAAATGTCAATATCCTGGGGGGAGGGGTGGTTCAATGATTGCTCCCAGCTTGCAATCATCTTCAAACTTGTTAAGCCAGTGGCCCTTGACATTAGCCTTAACATCTGTGAAACAGATGCCAAGGAGGAGCATACCCCTCACAGACCCACAGGGGCTCCGCTGGTGAGTGGCCTCTTTGTGAAGGTGGTATCTCCAATCCTAATCTCCTGGGTCCTATCTGTGAGGCATCTGGCTATCAAGTCATTAGCCTAGTATATACAAATGTACCCATGAGCTTATCCCTTACATATCCGATAACCTTAACTTATTGTCCCATGTGGTAGCTTGTTTGAATTTTTCTAGGTTTTGGTAGTTATTGATGCACACAGGCACATCGGGCTTATGATTAATTCCATGAGTCTGTTTACAGTGCCCAAGTTGGGTATTGCAGCAATTGACTTAACTAGGTCAAGGCAGGCTATATGCACTATTTTGTCCTCATCCATTCCCTTTGCAACCTACTCAAAAAAGTCCACCGGGTTCAGTACGTATGACCTGGAAATTGACAAAATCAAACTGGATTGGGTCCAGTGTCTGAAAGTTTCCTATCTCATTTCTAATTTTAGCTATGATTTTTTTTCTTTTGTGGTACAACCTGTTTATTTTTGGATTCTACCAGGATGGTTTGTTTCTTAATTAAGCTTTGGGATTACTTCTGGTAAGCACACCCATCTTGATGCAGTCAATAATATGGTGATACAGAGCATCTGTGAATAATTCTGCATAGGCTGCTGTGTTATCTAGGTTTGGAGGGGCTTGTAATTTTGACAGGTTACCGCTTTATAAAACAGAGTTTACCTTAGAGTAGTTCCTAACTTTGACAGGGTTTGCTGAGATTACAGACTTAATTTTTATTTTAAAGGAGACTGCTTTGGGGTCTGACCTTACCAGAGATGACATGATACTTGGGGGAGCTAAATGGTGCAACGTTCTCCTGTGTTTGTGAATACCAGGCCCATTACATTTGAATCTCTGAAAGATGTATGCAATTTCTGGTCCAAGATGTTTCTGTTTACAAAGTCTAGGAATCTCTGTGCCTCCAAACTTGGAGTCATGTAGGACTCTCAGTTTGTAGAGGGATAATTAAAGACCCCCATGAATATAGTATTTGGTTGAATGGTAAGTGTCTCCAATAGATCTAAGTAAGAGCTATGGGTTTCATGGGACACACTGGGTGACCTGTGGCTTGCTAAAATATGGTATGGGACTTTATCCATGGTAATCTGGATGTGGAGGAATGTCAGTGTATTTTCCTAAGTAACCAATCTCAAAGTATGCTTGTTATTGATGTAGATCGAGACCCCCCCTTTAGTTCATACCAGTGGAGGTGATGGTCTAAAAGTGTGGAATGCACTGAAACTGTGCTGTATTGTGCCACTCTCTGTGGCTTTAAACCATGTCTTGGTAGCTGCACAATGTCTGCATTCTCCAGGATGAGGAGAGCTTGGAAGGAGTAGAACTTCTTGCTTAGATTCCTGGCATTGACTAGTAACACCTTTAGGCTTTCTTGGGTAGATTTTGCTATGTTCGAACTTTTGTCAATTTGGCATTGCCTAAACATGGCTCCATAAAAGAAGACAATGTGTTAGCCAATATTTGAAGCTTAGAGGGAACAAGTGCAGACCATCCTTGGCAAAGCAATGTGGTTTATTAACTATGTCCTCCCATGCTGACAAATCTCATATTCCTCTGGAATGACACCAGAAACTAAGCCAGTTGTTAAAGTCAGTTATCTTCAGTTCATTTTGTGAAACCATCATTAGAGAAGATAGAAAGCTGCTCAATGCTAGGCAAATACTAGCCTTTGACTCATAGTCCAAGAGCTCCATAATGTCTCTTCAGTGTGCACATAACTTGGTGTATCCTGGACCCTGATAGGTAAATGATCATTATTTTCTCCTTCTTCAGCATTGTGAGTGGGGCATCAGTATGTCATACAGTGGAGTCCCCTATGGCTAGAGTGCTGGGTTGTGTATTAGCATGCCTATTGGCTTGATAGTCAATGCTCCACTTGGTGTGCCTGTGTAGTTAGGTGTTGTAACTTGAGTGCTTTTGAGTTTGCTGAGGATAACTTTTGCGCATGAAATGTCTGGGAGGTCATTGAGGTTTGGGAAAATTGCATTTATATGTGTCAACATTAGTGGCTGTATAGTGTGTGTTATTTTGAGCACTTGTATATGAGACAGAAATGTTAGAATATCGAATTCCAAAATCTCGAGACTATATAGCCAAAACTCCTAAATACCGAAAGACCAAAAGCGCAAAATTCAAAATCCCGATGTTTGGAGATATTGAAGTAGCGCTTCTGGTGTTGCGGTTTGTTGATAGATAGGTGGCAATTCAGGTAAGTATCTATGTGAAAGTGTGTTGGTTAGGGGCTTTAGTATGTGTCAGTGTGTGTTGTGACTGTGATGTGTGTGCGTGAGGGACTGTAAAATGTGTGGGTGTGAGTTTCCCTTGTGTGTCTGTTTATGCTATCTCAAAGTTAGTATATTTAAGTAGGGAGGGTATGGGGGGGGTGCAGGGGTGCAGGGGTGCTTGCCCCCCTGCTTATCTGTAGTGTAGGATGATATGTTTGATTGTGGGGGGAAGTTGTGTGTATGTGTATGTGTGTTGTACGTTTGGGATTTTGAATGTCAGGCTTCTGGTCTTTCGGCATTTAGAGGTTCCAGCTATATAGTCTCGAGATTTTGAAATTCGATATTTCAAAATTTCAAGATTATGTAGTGAACCCATATATATATATATATATATATATATATATATATATATATATATAAATACAGATATAGATAGATTAGATAATAGCTATCTATATACAGACAGTCCCTGGGTTTAGGCCAAGATCCATTTTTATGTCTGTCCTTAAGCCAGATTTGCATGTAAGTCGAAATACGTAGGTATGGTTCAAAAGAAATGTCACTTAGTCAAATGTTTGCCTCAGTCTAGTATTTATTTTAATTTTCTTTGCATATAAAACACTTTAGAAACACTTCCAAATTAAAAAAAAAAATTCTTAAACATAATACTGTATACTGTAGCAATAACAATAATAATACTGTAAATACAATGTAATACTGTAACAGTACAGTAACTATGTCTGTACGCTTGCACGGTACAGTGCGGTATGTACTGTAAAAAACATTAAATAAACAGTAATGAAAACAGTTTAAATGGAAAAAAAAAGAAAAAGGATGACAATTACTATAAAGGTTAAAACTCATTTGTGAGTTAACGTTATGATAACTTTATTAATTGGACGATGCAGAAAATGATGGACTTGTTGGAGATAATGGGCCTGACAGTGCAGAGTCAGGATTTGATTCTGCTGCTGGAGAGAGGGTGTTTACTGTTGGAGTCAATTTCTTGAAGTAGGCATCAAGAGAGGTTTGTACAGAGCTTTTCTTTTTCTCATCATAAATGGCCTTATAGCAGCTGAGGCCCTCAGTAACTGTACAGTAAACATGGGTGAACTGCTCTCTATTAGGATCTTACTCCTCTAACTTTGCCATTCCTGCTTCAATGAGATGAAAGGCTTCAACTAACTTTGTTGTCGAAAACTTTTTTTGATTTTGGAGTTTCTAAGTCTCTGTTTTCTTCCTCAAATGCTATTGTCTATGGTCAGTTCTTTGTCATGGAAGTTAAGTAACTCTATAACATCCATGTCAGTGATGTCTAACTGCAGTTGATTTCAAATATCAACCACAGCTTGCCTGGCTTCAGCAATATCATCATCTGTAGAAGTCTGTAAAGCAGGCACAAATTGCAGACACAATTTGTTCCACACTCCTTTCATATTTGACTGCTTTACTTCATCCCAATAATTGGCAATATTTTTGATGGCATCATAGATGTTACAATTCTTCCAGAACTCCCTTACGATCATCCTATTATCTTGGCTAGCCCTGACTGTTTGTGAGAAGGCCCGGCATAAATAATAGGCTTTAAATGAGGCTATTACTCCCTGATCCATTGGCTGAAGTAGTGATGTGGTGATGGGGACAAAAATACAACCTTTACATTCAAGTATAAGTCATCTAAACTGTTTGGATGTCCAAGTACATTGCCAAGTAGAAGAAGAATTTTGAAAGGAATATTTTTGGCCAGGCGTACAGATTTGTGCCTATTTTTCATGGGCCTTGTCCAGATTTTTGATGTTTCCAGGTTGAGAGGTATGAGCCCAAGCCTTTGCATTTGCCTTCCAAATAACAGGAGGAGATGCCTTAATGACATGCTGTAGTGCCCTCAGATTTAAGGACCAATACACAAGCAAAGGCTTCAACTTAAAATCACCAGAAGCATTACCCCCAAACAATAACGTTAGCCTGTCTTTTGCTGCCTTATGCCCTGCTGCACTTTTTTCCTCTTTTGAAATGTAAGTCCTTTCCGGCATTTTCTTCCAAAATAAGCCAGTCTCATCTACATTAAATATTTGGTCTGGCAAATAACCTCCCTCTTCAATAATTTTTTTCCAACATTTTAGGAAAATCCCATGCAGCACTTACATCTGCACTCACAGCTTCACCTTAACTTTTAGTGTTATGCAAATTAGCCCTCATTTTAAACTGATGGAAACAGCCCCTTCTCACAGAAGATTCTTCGTCACACCCACCTGCTTCGTGTCTTTTCTTGCACTAATGAAAGGCTAATAGGGATATTCCTCTGATTTTGGTTTTCAATTCAAATTAGCAATAGCCTTTCCATCTCAAGAATTAAACCAGTCTATTGTTTTTTAATAATCATAGTTTTCATTGGGGTATGGTCTTTCACATGATTCATTATTCTTTCTTTGTCTTTTAAAATTCTTCCGATCGTTGATCAGCTATAGCCTAATGCCATTCCAATGACAGATGGTACTTCACCTCTCTTGCCTCTCTTAATTATGTTCATTTTAATTTCCAGAGTGTTTGCTTTCCTTTTCTTTGACATCACCAGCACGTACATTGAATTTACATTTTGGAGGCATGGATCATGACGACACCAATGCAGAAGTTCACAAAAGTGTCTGGCTGCAGTATGCTATTGTACTAAAGTGAGTAACTTGGTTGCCAGGCTTAAGTAGGTAGGAATACAAAACAGCAGTGTGTGAATGTGCATGCGTGTTTGTGTATGAGATGCCCTAATTAGAGAGCGATGGTTAATTAATTAACTTACTCAAGCTCAAACACTGTACCTTGGCTACAAGGTACAATAGGCTTAATCCTCTGTATCAACTAACAGATTGTTGTTAGAGTTGTTTGAAGTGTTCTGAAATGGGTACTTTTGTCATTTATTTGTTCACACATTTTCTTTCACTGCTTAATGGAAAAAAATGTTCAAAACTACAAATTTAAGATGTTCAGTAGTAAATGTTGTTGTATTTAACAATAAATACTTTAAATCAGAAAGGTGAAGCAAACAAAACATGCATTTATGCATGGTCCTAAAACTGTATATAGTGGCACTATTGTTTGAAAACAGCCCAGGGTCAAGGTACACTTAATTAGCCACTGTCCAAATGCATTTAAATGAATGTGAGTTTGAATTTCAATGCATTTTCAATTAGTGTAAATTTTCAGTGCATTCTCTTTGCATGTGGGCTTCATGGGAAGAGAAGTTTATTGTTGCTCATACTATGTCTGTTTTCAGTGTGCAACTGTTTTGTTTATCAAATGGCCATTAGTGTTTGTGCTATAAAGACTGTAAACTGTGTCAGTAGCACAGCAGGTAGCATACTTGCTTTTGGTGTATAAAGCTGTTTGTTCTATTCCACATCACAAACATGGATTGCTGACATTGCAGTGCAGTACAAGGGAAGTGGTACACTCCTGTGTGTGCCATCCTTTGGATGAAATATTAAACCGGGCCCCCATCTTCTTGCATTGATGGTAGGTGCTGTGAGAGCCTTTACATGCATTTGACCTATTGGAAAGAGTAGGAGGAAGTTCTCCAATTCCTTGGCCAAATTTCTGCTAGTAGTATAAATACCACCAAGGAGCTCCCTCAAAAATAGGCTACTAGCCTAATGGGACTAACCTAGTAAACAAAGGATAAATAAATTAAAAGTTTTAGATTAAATCCACATCCCTGTCTTCATTTCAAAAGTTAAGAAGAAAATGGTATGCAAGCTGACATTTTTTAGGCAAGTAATGGGGCACTGGAATGGCTGTGGTGGTGGTGGTGGTGGTGGGGGGGGGGGGCTGGTGTATTACCTTACCTAGGGTCCCATTTGACCATGATCCAGCTCTGGAGAGAACCATTACTACTGACTCCCTTAGAATAGGGTCGTGTCAGAATATAGCTGCTTTATGCAGGCCTGAAGGAAAGATCTACTTTGCTGTAGTAAACTACTGCTCTTGAGACACTCAGATATTGGAAGAGCCACCCCCAACTAGCCAACAGATCATTGACAGATTTAAGACTATTTTATCAGATGTGGTATTCCTATACACAATGGCACTTGGTTCATATCTACAGATTTCCATTGATTTGCTGATGATTATGGTTTTATACATACTAAGTTAAGTCCTCAGTATTCACAGTGCAGTGCACCTGTTAGAAGGATGGTCAAACTACAAAAACATTTCTTCAACAACCTGATCCTCACTGAGCTCTCGTGTCTTACTAGCTACTGCACATAGTGCTACAGGAATAAGCCCTGCTCAGCTAATGCCAGAAAACTAAGTAAGGATAACTGGCATATGCTGTAATCGAAACTTGAATCAAAAATCATTCTCTTTGAATCCATCAAGAGAAATGACAAGAGACCAAAAGACACTTACGAAGATTTTTATGATAGGCAGTATTTCAGCCAACCTTTACATGTTGTCAACTAGGTCAGGCAATACACATTAAACTTAATGGGAGAGAAAGTGGAAACAGTACCAATTCTGATACAAGAAAGAAAAAAAAATTAACTAAGGAATATCTACGGGTCTACTTGAGATTACCAAAATCTCAGTAGACCGACATTCACAACACCGAGCCGAAAAGCATGAAGTTTCACATCAGCAAAACTTCACATTACTGATCTCCGAATGCCAGACACTCCAAGCTGATACATGCCAAAAGTGTTATTTTATTCAGTGAGTTACCTAATGAGAGCAACCTTTCATTTTAACATTTTTGCTGGGGAGTTACACCACCCTGCACCCCCCCAAACCCCCTGCTTCTTAAAGATACCAACTCTGAGATTACACTACAACATGCACATGAGCGGATTTCCTGTTCCACTCAGTTTGGAGAGTCGGGCATTCGGAGATCAGTTATGTGAAGTTTTGCTGATGTGAAACTTTGTGCTTTTTAGCTCAGTGTTGTGAATGTTGGTCTACTGAGATTTCAGTAATCTCAAGTAGACACATATCTACATGGTATAAACTTAAGATGGTGCCATTATGAGATATAATAGGAAGCATGACAATGCCATTCCCAGAAAGTCTGTCAAAGTAGTACACCTCAGTGCCATACCCAGATATTCATGCCATGAATGGTGAGCCTTTATCCAGAGTCCTCCACTTTCTTTAAGCTACTAGAATACTTTAAGAAAGAGTTGGAAGCTCTTTATCTAAAACATGTTCTGAAGATACACAGATTGTTTTACATCGTAGTATCATTGATCTAAATGTGATTGTTTCTGATTTAAAAAAAAAGTTAAATAGTAGGTCAAAACACTCCCATATAAAATTAATTTCAGAACTGACATAATGCATAAAAAATTCTTAACCCCCAAAAACTCTCAAATCATGAGAGGAAGCTAGAGTGCAAATTAACCTCATCTGCTATAATTAATATGATAATCTTTCGCAGTCTTCACAAACTTTGATTTTTATGACAAATTACTAGAATCTAGCATATAGGTTAATAGGTGTATACTAGGTTAATGACCACTGGGACTTTTATAAGCTTAACCAAACATTCCAATTGGATCACACAAGTTTATCTTCCTTAGAGGTTATTTTAAGGGGTATATGTAAGTGCCTGTGTTCATTAGAGACATAGGTGCTAGATCCAGTGTGTATTTCTGATTTTCTATTCACTGCTACAGCTTTCTGTTAATTATGGTTTAGGAAGGATTGGAAAAGAAGCCTGTTCCAGAGAAAAGGGATTCTATGATACACATATCTGTCCTTCAAGTGTGTTCTGTTAATGTTACAGACAAAGTTTAAAACTCTAGATCGAGTATCTTTAATGCTATATTTTGCAGATATGCACAGAATCTGTCAGAGTGGGACCTAAGAGTGCCTTTTATGCTAGGCATAGATTGCCTCTGAACAGTCTTTAGGAAACAGAGTGTAGAGATAAGCTTTGAGGCAGTCTGCAAGAGAACATGCAGTTTGCACCTTCTTTTTCATGGAGAACATCTGTGGATGTTTCATTTGTTACGTTTGTTGTCAGGTACATACCAAAACTGGCAATGTATTCTACAATGGGTCGGAAGAGGGCAAATACAGTGGAAAGATGACTTCCTTGGAACAAGATGCCATGCCCATATTTATAAGTTGAGCAACGCAGAATGATTTTTTTTTAATACAAACACAAGTTGGTTGAAAGCCAGGTTGCTATCTATACCTGCACCCAAATCCATGACTACTTTTTTGACTCTTAGGGGATGTGCTATCAGTGAGGTAATTTCATCGGGTGGTTGACTTCCCAAAGTTTACTATTGTCATTGAGTTTTAAGCCATGGATTTGGCTCCACTTATTTCTCTGTGTTAGCTCTTCCTGTTGGATGTTAGTTTCTTGGGAGGATTCTATGAATGCTGCTAGCTTGCAGTCATCTGCGAACCCGGTCACACAAAGGCCCTTGACATTGACATTTACTAACAAGAAATAGATGATAAATAGGAGTACAACAGACATAGAGCCCTGAGGGACTTCAATAGCGACTGGCCTCTTTGTGGAGTTAGTCTCCCCAATGTCGAAGTGGAATATTATATCAAATGCCTTTGTCAAGTCAAGGTAGGCAGTATGCACTATTTTGCCCTAATCCATTGCCTTAGTGACCTTCTCAAAGAAGTCCAGCAGGGTGAGTAGCTATGATCTGCCCTTGACAAAACCAAACTGTACTGGATGCAGTGCTTGAAGGTGTTCTATGTCCTTTTTAATCATTTACTTGATAAGACTTTCCATGGCTTTGCATATGGGACTAATCATTGTTATGGGTCTGTAGTTCCCAGGGTCTGTCAATGGCTCACTGCAGTGGGATGACCATTGCAGGTCTCCATTCATGTGGCACAAAGCCTGTCTGGATGCTACAAGTAAACAGTGATTCCAGTGAATTATTTAGGAAACATTGTGGGATATTATTGGGATCCATCAATGCAGCATTTCTGGCCTGTGAGACTATATCTAGGACCTGCTCCCTAGTTATACTTGGTGGAAAGTTGTCAGGTTGTATTTCCTGTGAGGAAGCTGGGATGGGAGAGAGGGGTAACAATTGGAGCAGAACTTGTTGCCTAGCTGATTTGCTATATCTTCGAGCTCCATTTATTTGGCTCCATTTACAATCAGTTCTGACTTTGTGGTATTCCTTTACCTGTGAGCCTATCTTTCCCTCAAATTTGGCTTTAGTAGACTTAATTTGCACTCTCATTTGTTTATTTAGCTTGATGAAAATGTTTTATCATGCCGGGCTTAGCCCTTCCTAATAATTGCTATGACTTTTTTTCCTTGCTGCACAATCTATTTATATTTGTTTTTCAAGTTAATTATAGGATCATAGGTTCATAGGTTGGTACTAAGCTATCGGCCCAAGGACCTATACAAGCTTAGCCATAACAATTCCCTGGATATTTCTTCCCACAATATTTACTTCCCTGGGCCCTTTCTAGCAGGGTGACTGACATGATCCCCGGGGTGAATTTCCTACCTCCCATCCAATCTTCAAGGTTCCTTTTGAAGAGGGACAAGTAGGCCCTCTGCTTGGCATGTATGGGAAGTCTGTTCCAGAGTATGGGGAGTCTCTGGGTCAGGAATCTATCCCTCCAGCATGTTTTGTTCATTGTGATGACAAGGTTTAGATCCCTGGAGCATGTGGCTCTGAGGGATTGGGATTTCTTTAAGTGGAGCATGTCCAACAGCTCAGGGTTTGACATGGCCTTGTATGTTATGCAGAAATTGCCTCTGAGTAGAAGCTATGTCACAGAGTATAGCTAGACATATGGACATATTTCTGGTAGGCACAGCTGTCTCTATGCATTTATTAAATTGTTACAGGGTTTCTGATAACAATTCTACATAGGCAGCTATGAATGCATGAGCAGAAAGAACCATTGATTACATATATATTTTTTGGATGCTCCTATGGCACTGTGGGAAGAAACAGATTATCAATTAAAATCTTTGTTTAGAAAACAGCACCAGCATACGTGGATGGATGACCATAAAAACATCTTCAAATTTCTTATAAATTTCTACATTGTCAGTCAAAAGAAATCACAAAATCATAAATAGTTATACATGCTTGTTGAATCACAGACATAGTTATTTTACTATCTGATTTTACTATCTGAGAAAAGTGATGATGTTTTTAGTTTCCTAGGTCACAGAGTCCATTCAGACCATCTACTGCATTTATTTGCTATTATGGTGCTTATGTCAACATTTGTGCATAATGAAACCAACATCTTCCTTTTAACTTTAATGAATTTGCAGAAAAAAAATATTTCTTGATAGATGTGGACAACACAGTCCCTGCAAATCCCTCTCAACAAAGTGACTTCTAAGGGACAAGGAAGGATGCAACACTGAGGTTGGTCATAAATTTAAAATCTTCATACACACCTTGAAATAAACATGTCAAGTTTAATTTCCTTGTGAAATTTTTAAATAAAAAAACTTTATCCAGGTCTGAAACTTAACTTTCTGGACAAGACAGACTTTTCTACTTAAGTCAAAGTATGTGAAGACAAATTAAAAATCTTACAAGAGAAACTTCCATTTGAATGCATTCAAGCTGATGGTGACTCCTGATGTAACAATAGTTGTGATTTGTTCCTTGTGTCTCCACTGTTGAAATCTATATATTTGTTGATTGGTCATTATCAGATAGCAGCAATCCTGTGCTTCTTGATTGGCTGTTAGATTCTGCTCATTTAACTTTTTCTGATACAGTGATAAGGAATGATTTCTTAGCTGTCATCATCTATTCTACTGCTTGACTCACAGGTGGGTAGACTGACTGAAAAATGTCTCATAGGTCAATGACATTGTATTTTATCTCTCTCTCCTAGAAAAAAAAAATCATTTTCCTGTGTACTGTTTAATCTTCAGTGCATAATCAGAAACCATAAAAACAACATTCTACTACTTAAAGTTGCAGAGTGAGTGTTAATGGAATAATAACCTGTAATGTTAACTTTTTCAGGTAAACAGGAACCTTCTTCTAAATTTCTTGTTCTTCATATTCATCTTGTCTAAAATTATATTTATACTATGAAAAGGAAATTCTATCAAACAAAGTTATCATTTTAGAGACAGTTACACTATGCATACTCTAGGCAGTAGCTTTGCCATTATATTTTTTCACCAGTATCAGATGTTGAAAACCATTTCTTTGATTAATAGCATTCCATTCTTTCATAAACTCATCAGAGACTTCAGCATTAGCAGGATATTTGTCTATGCATGAAATTCTTGGTAATCTTTTCATGTTGACAGTGTTTAACAAAAATGCCATCCCATTGAAGACATGTGAGCTTCTCAAAATAATTTTAATTTGCCAGTAATATTACTAGCCATTATTAAACTCTTCACACTGAGTTTGGTTTTATTTTCTCATTGGTTATTTCAGTCATGTGTTTGTTTTGTATCAGCACTAAAAAACATTTTTTTTAATTTGTTTCAGTGGTCTGATGAAGTCTTCTTTAATGGTATGAGACAAAAGAGCCTACCAAATAAAGTATTCGCTGTTCTTGTTTTAATCAGGTTGATGCATTTGCATTTCACTTTTGCAATATACTGAAATCGACTTTATAAGAAAATAAGTGCTGAAACAAGTATCTATGCTCAGACATCATATTGTGCTGTCATTATAGTTTGGGTATAACTATGGGGAAGGAGGTATGTACAACCCAGTTGTAAAAGTGTAGATATAAAGAAATTTAGTCATTAAAATTGCCTAATAAATTGTAATTAAAAGTTCCAGTCTCTTGTTACAGAAAAGTGAACGTTGCTTATACATAACACCATTTCGTCATTACTTGTAAAATAACCTTGAATGGAAATGTCTTTACTGATAATGCATGACAAGGGTTCTAGGATATTTGTACTCACAAATGAGATTAGGTGAAACGCGGCATAATATTTTTGCTAATTCCAAAGTGATATAATATATTTGAACACTCATGATTGCAGCCTTGGATTCTGTCTGGTTATTTTGCAGTAACATCACAATCCCTTTGGTTAATTTTGTATGTCATTTGTAACAATGTTTGACTTCGTGTACACATAAAATTTGTCTAAAAGTTTTTTTTCCCTTGAGTTCTAATGCCTTCCTCATTTAAAGCTCAATTTATCTAATTAAGTTGTATTGTACACTTGATGTGACACACTTACCATGCTTTTAAAAATAGGAAAAAAGTTTTGTGGATCGATGGATGGATTAATGGTGGCTTACAAGGTACATAATTTGGAAATTTAGAGGATCTAAGTTTACCTAAAAGCATGGGTCAAAGCAATGCTGTTTGTTGTAGTCTATTGTCTTCACACTGAAAAAAAGACAATGTAATGTAATTTGTCAGGTTTAAAAAAGACAGACATATTTCTGTGTTTTGAGGGAAAAATGTTGTTAGTGGTGCTATTAGGATTGCTTTGTATATATTAATTTCTCAGTTCCCTGATTGAAAACTTGATTTTTAAAGAACTCTGCAGAAAAACAAATTATTTCTTTTTTTTTTCTTTTTTTAAGTCCTATATTAAGAAATATTCTGGGGCAATTCAGAAGAAAGGGCCAGCAGTCATATTAGAGCTCATTTGTTCACCACCCTGTCGCAAAGAATATAACAGAACTACAGGCTAGAGATCTAAAAATTCCAGCTTATGGAGGACATATTAGAAAATGATTTACAGTAGGCCATCTCAAGCTCTTTTTTGAGGTCATTTTCATCATCCTCCAAATTGATTTACAGCTATCACTGGAAACAGATACTAATGATATGTTGAGGATAAACATACAAACCATCTTAGTAGAATACTGTTAACATACAGTTTATATTCCAAACTATACTCTCCAGTTTTGCATTCATGTCACTGATGATGAAAACTCCTATGCTTATTTGGTGGTGCTACAGTATATGGAACTTGCATCATTGGAGAGTGGAACTTCAAACCTTTATCTCTTAAAGTAAAATCTGAAGAGAAAAATGCTTAGGAGTATATTGTCCTAGCCTATACCACAGTAATATGCATCCTTTCAGCAGTATTGACAGGCATAAAAGGCAATATGCTGACCACCTTCACTTCGGTTTCCCAAACTGTTTGGCATTTCCCTCTCCTAAACTCTGTTCCTCCTTTCATATCATCATCCTGCTCTTCTTACTTAGTAATCCCCATTTGTCCACTTTTTATCTGATCTGTCCATTTTGTTTCTGTATTTCTTATGTCAATGCCTATCAGTGCTGAATGAAACATAAAAAAAATTGTATTACAACAGGAACTATGCTCCCTTCCACAGGTTTTTATTATTTGCATGTATCATTTGTAAAGTTATCGATTACCTCATGAATTTATGTCTCTGTAACTTGTTATTTCTGTTTTCTTCCCCTTCTGTATTGGCATTTCATACTTACCATACCATATAGCACCTTGGGAACTGTGGTTACTGATATCCTGTTACTAAAAAACAAAATGTGTCCTTGTGCCACTAAACAGCTTTCTGTTGACAATGTTCCCACGAGAGAGAGGAAATGACAAAAAGAAGTATCTGCATTATCACTTGTCTAGTTTATTAATATTTAGTTATCTATAGACTTCAGACTTCCTGTTACTATCTAAATAAAATGTATGCTGGGCATTGCAACTTATGTCAGTAGTTTGCATTTTAATAAATGAAGCCAGACTGAAATTTTAAATCTATATAAGAATATTGAGAAGTGTATTTCTGGGAATTCTGCCTTAACACTCAAGTTTTTTTTTCCCAAAAATGAGATTATTTTGTATGCAGTTTGCACAGGCCTGAGCAGCAAATTCTGAGTCTTGTGCTGTGTTCTGGGTATGATTCTACAGAAATTTTAATTATTCATTATTATTACTTTTGCTCGGCTTTAATTAATTCACAACTTACTTGAATGGAGCTCAACAGCAGTCTGCTTCTAATCTATGTTAATTAGGGTCAAGTCTTTAGAGTGAGGCTCTGAGGTCCCTATCAAGCAAATTGCACATAGAAATATTTCTTTTTACTTGCTGACCCTTTACACTTTTGCTTTTTGTCTCTTGATTATGTATAAGTACACAGAGCATGCATCCACAGTGACTCTTCTTTGATTTAAGAGTAGCCAGGCCTGTAATGACAAAAACATCAGTCTAATCAAACAGGAATATGCATGTGTTGGCTAAGAATTATGTAAATGAATGCTTTCCAATAGCACATTTTTTTCACATTTATCAAGTGGATTGTTATGAGGCTGTATTATGAATGACTTGCACTGAAACACCTAATGATTAAAATGTAATGGCAAAGAGCATGACCCTCATTTATAACCTAAATGTACCATTTTGACAGAGGGGCTTTGCAGGATGTCATAAAAATGTTCTCTAAGTCTCATGGGGGGTGGGGGGTGGGCAGGCAGGCTTATATAGGAATAAAATCAGTCAACTTGCTATTTAACAATATCATCATAGATTATGTAAATTATTTAAACCCTTCAGGTGAAAAGGCAGTATTTATGGTAAGTATTTTTTTTATATTTTCCTTTACTTTTCCTGTGTCTGCTTCACAAACTGCCTTAATAAGTTTTGTACTGGTTATTATTATGTGTTTGTTCAATGCATAGCAGATAAGTAAATATGTTTAATAAATAAGTAAATTAAATAAAATGTGACTGCTACTGTAGCAGATTTAAGAGAGTCAGTGATAAAATGTGCTATAGAGTCTTTATCTCCAAAAAAAAAAAAAGAAAAAGAAAATAAAATAAGGGATTTAGAATACAAACTTCTGATGGGCTGACATTAATGGTAAAAGATAAAAAAGAGCTGCTGGATATAATGGGAGTAAATTGAAGGGCACAGACCCACAAATCTGAGAAAAGGGTAGGTGTGCCAAACTCAGCTCATCTGCCTCTCCTACTTTCTAAGGAGCTGCTGATCATATTTTAGCATATAGCTGATGTATTTTACCACTAATAAGAACAACATACTGACTGTTTCATGCAGACTTGAATTTCTACATCTCCTCAGGAAACCTGAACTATCTGTTCATTCATCTTGCTTTAACAAATGATTTCCTTGTATTTCCCCTTAGATGCCATTTCTCTTTCTCTAATTGTTTTCTTTTGCAATCTTACTTTAGTTTCTCTATAGCACCTATCCTTTCTGACCATTGTTAAATAATTTTATTTATTACTTATTTACTTTGTAGACAGTTAGTCTTGATCAGTGTCCCCTCCATACACTTTTTGCACCTGAGTATAGAAAAGGTACATGTACAAAAAAGATTGGTGCCACAACTGTGATGTAATCAAGTGCCACATCTGTTGGACAGAGTTAATTACCTACAAAAGGGTGGGGGGTGCAACTCATGGGTCTTTATAATATTGCAAACTAACTACTGAGCCATGATCATAGATTGCTCAGTGTGGTGCTGTGTCTGCTAGGGTTGCCTTTTCGAGAGGATGTAACATGAGAGAGAAATAAAGGGTAGGCTGACAAGTTAGAGCAACCCTAGGATGGTGCAGTGGTGCAGCAGTAGTGTTGTCACCTCACAGCAAGAAGTTATTCGGTTCAATTCTTGGCTGGGGTGCCTTTGGTGTGGAGTCTGCATGTCCTCCCTGCATTCAGGTGGGTTTCCTCCCACGTTACAAAGGCATGCATCTGGATGGAGTGTTTCTTCCTGGGCCTCTGCTGAAAACTGGCTTTGTTCCAAGTCAGACTTTCCCAGTTAACAAATTTTAAATAAATATTTCAGCCAGTGAGAAGCAAGTACACCAGGAAGTTGATAATAGCTACTATTTGTGGGGAGAAAAACAGCTTTCTGAATTCTGGGTAGAGATGGAGGAATAAAGAGAAACATTCAGGGGACTACAGAAAGCAGAAATCCTTGTAGTTTGAATAGGAAAATAGAGGAACTCATCCTTCTTTTGTGGTCATGTTTCTTGAAAATACCATCAGTTGTAGGAACTGTTTTACTTTAAAAACTGCCATATAAAAGATTAATTCAACTAGTAAATGAACTCAAGAAACATTGTAGTGAATTGGCATTATTTTTGTATGTTTGCTTCCCATGATTTGTTTTATTTCATACAAGTACTTGTCTTCTGTCCCCCCAAAGTAAACATCATCTACAAGCTGAGAAAACTTTTTCCAAAGACTGAATTTATTACTGCTAGTGCTGTAGAATACTATCATAAATTTCTTAAATGAAATACCTATTGACAATAAACCTACCCTTAAAACAACATTGATATCACAAGCATTCCAAATCACAGAATGTCAACAACACGTCAATGAAAGACATATCAGTACACAAAAAAAATACTTAAACAAAAACATATTGTTAGTAATACAGAATCCACAGGAGTCACCACACGAAAGATCTCAGTGAATGTAAAATCTTACTTGGAAACAGGAACACATATTGTTATTAAGAGGGAGGTGGCTTTGCCATTCAAACACACACACACACACACACACACGCGCACGCGAGCGTGTGTGTGTGTGTGTGTGTGTGTGTGTGTGTGTGTATGTGTGTGTGTGTGCATGTGTGTGCATGTGTGTCTCATGAAATATCCAGCGTTCACAAGAGTGACCCTACAATGAACCTGTTCCTTATTCCAGGCAAGCACTTCTATGATCTCCTGTATTTAGTATGGATTCTAGCACAAGCTGTTCAGCAAAAGGAGGAACTCTGCATTCTCCTAACAGAGAAAAGTGAGCAGCTTTGCCTCTTCACTCCTCTCCCACTTCTTTTCAGTTCCACAAGCATTCAGGGCTGTAATGCAACCAGGAACATTTTGGTCATAGTGCTTTATACCATTATATCTGTGATTCATAAGAAGTATTCTATAAGCCAACAAATGTGATATATAATATTTCATGTGAAGATGGACTCCTCATGCAGTACACTTGTGATCCATAAAACAAAGAAATATAGATAAAAAAATCACAAAACGTATCTTTTAGCAACAGTGTCAGTGAAAGATGCATTCTGTTAATCAGGAGAAGTGCAATTCAAATCAAAGTGTCATCAGTGCATCTGAAGTTGCTGAAATGTAAATCTGTGTAGTAGAATCCGCAAGGCAGTATCAGTAAAACTATTTATTGTTTATTAGAGATTTTATGTAGACTGATAGTGATAGGTATGAAAAAGAAGTCAAGAGAGCGACCTGTGCTTTGGCTGAGATAGTTCTGAGCTAAAGAAAGTCTTATTATTGTGACTAAGAAACAGCTGGCTAAACAGGTACATCATAAGCAAAACTCTCATGTCACTTGTAACAAAATGTCACAAATCAAACAGTGCTTCCTGCTTCCTGCTAAAGGTAATGGCTCAGTGCATTTCAACCTCCTACCACAGAATCCTTCCTATAAACAAAAAGCAATAACCTCAGAATACATAATTTATCTGTGCAGAAATCATCTGTACAGTTCTTACATGCATGTTGTGATACTTACAAGCGCATATGTAGCTCTTAACTCTCTCTGGGACTGACAAAACTGATACAGGCATTCCACAGATTAGCAATTCTGCTGTTTCACAGAATATGCTGCACTCAATTATTCACAGGGAGAGATTTTGAATAAGAAACAGCTGCATTCTCTCAGCTTATGCTGATGAAATGTCCACTGCGAGTACTCAAGGACTGTCCATAACACCTATAGTAGTGGAGTGAGATGTGGTTGGCAATTCTAACGGTTCATGAATCACAGAGTTCAATTTAGAAGTATATGATCTGATCCTACACGTTCTGTTTCTTTAAAAACAGGCAAATAACTAGCAATTCTTAAATGTACTGTTACACCTTTAAAACACTGTCTGTGAAATGGGAGCTTTACCCCTTGTAGCTCAACACTGGAGGCTGTATCACACCACATTCAGGCTTTTACATAAACTAAATTTGAAATTGTTGTACCTTAAAGTAGAGGAAACTCTGCATGATATGAACAAACACTAGATACAAAGAATTAGTTTATAACAATTTTGCCTTAATGGAACTTAAATCAGTATGGAGATTAGGAATGGGGAGAACACTAGGCACTGGGGATTACTGTATATTATACAACGACTGGCCATTAACATTCAAAAACGATCACACTGATTGGTCAGCCCAACCAATGTGCCCATTGTAAATCGTACTGTGTAAGCATGGGAACGTAAACCCCATATGCATGTGCAGTACATCAAGAAAGCCTCAGGATACAAAAACAAAGAGAAAGAACACCATAGCTCTATTATACTAGGATGTTATTTAAAAAAAGGTATTTTTTTCCTTAAATAATGTCATTGTATAATAGCAATAACCCACAGTTGGGTGTGGGTAATGCTGATTTACACATGATTGGCTTTGTTTAGTCTCATGACCAAACCACACCAACCGTGGGTAAATACAGTATTGCACACACCCAGCCATGGGTCACTGCTATAATACGCATACCTAAAGGCACTTGAGCCAGAATGGGAATGGGAAAACAATAGATACCAGTTATGCTCACTATGGATTAACATAAAGGCACATTAAATTAAAAGGTGGGAAACCACTAGACCCCAGGGACTGTTCATAATTAACATCATCTAAAACAATGAATATGGGGAAATGAATTAGAACCCTGCACCCTTGACACAAGTGCCACATACATTAGCCTGCTGCTGTAACTGATAAGTTAGTGCACCAGATGTTTTTGTATAATAATATATAGAGGATCTCATGCAATATGCAGTGCCTACAATGAGGTTGGTATAAGAGCAGTGTTATCACTGATTGTTTATATGGAGAATCACCCCAACTGCTATAATAGCACAAATCTGAGTAATCATGAGAAACAATTCATAACTACTTAATGACAGTGTTTAGCCATTAAAGTAGTCTTTATCACCTTGAAATACTATCTTCTGGGTGCATTGCTGTTCCCAAATATAGATATTGCCCCCTTCAATAGATGTTCCAAATTCAACATTCCAATAGATGTTCCAAAAAAAAAAAGATGTTATCACTTCAACTTTAAAAACTTGGATTGACCTGGCCAAAGATATCTGGATGAAGACAGGATATCCTGAGTAACCTGACCATCTGCTGGAGCTTGAACAGATGGGCCTATACTGGAGGAACCATGTAACATAGTGGTAGTTAGTTCTTCTAAGGATGATAATTCAGAAGCTGGTATTTAGGCTGCAGCAGATTAGGTACCACTGCACATGAGGCTATTAAGAAAAAAAAAACACAGTGTTCTGGGAGTAAGCATATTTGAGACCTTACACTATGGCATGGTTTTATAAAGGTCTCTAGATGAAATTCCATTTTTATAAGAAGAAAGATGATTCAAAGTATGTTACTACAAGGGAAAGTAGTTGACTGCCCTCCAGAAGAGATGCCATATCAGTGTAGAGCCGTACTTATGTGACAGCAAAAGAATTAAAACAGATTGATCTTATCTGTGTAGAGTTTTAAAAGGATATAAATGAAGCTATGTTTGTGGACTCTCTGTTTTCAATAGTCATTTTTAATTGTAATGACAGCAAGATGCTCTGTCAAAATGAAAAGACTGTACGGATATGGCTATGTGCAGTAGTACTGTATGACTTCTTTCTGTGCTGATCATCCTTTGCCTGTGTTGAGTATGGAAACATGTGACAATCTTACGTCTAACCCATATATATTAGTAATACATTTTTGGCAAAACACTGTAAGAGGGGTTATAGGATCAGCTTCAGTCGTGTACTGTTTTGTATATAATTGATATTCCACAGCACGCAGTTGTTTGGTGATCATTATGTTCTACAGCTGCTGCATGCCTGGTTGTATCCAAGGTAAGGTAACACCAAGAATGCTCACCTTTCTGGGTGTGTTATTCGGAGTGTCATTACACTTGGCCACGTAAATAAAAATCACCAACTTCTGTTTAAACAGATTATCTAAAGACAATGTGCATCAATTATCACACTGCAATTCTTGCTGGTGTTTCTTAGATAGATCCACACATAGACACAGCACAAGCATGGATGGGCAATACCATTAACATTGGAATACCAAGGAACTAAGCACTCATCCTTGCTGTTTGTCTATACTTACATAATAAATTGCTTATTATTATGAGAGAATCATATTTAGTACACGTTACAGTGCATTTAGTGAGGTCAGAATGAATTTAATTCATCTTTTACTTCTGATGGTGAGATGGTAGAGGAGTTCCTGATATATTATATGCAGGCAGCAATGCAAATTAAGCCTATTGGACAAAGAATAGCATTCAAGCACTATTAACAGTTTAGTGTACTCTTCTTCATGACAATATGCAAGCAAAAACACCCAACAGAGTGTGTGTTACAGTGTAAATAATGCTGGTTCAGGCGTGTTATGTGGCCCGCCACTGCAGGTGGAAAGCCTCTACACTCCTCTAATGGCATTATTAACTCAGCAACATACCTCAGAGGGCAATATTGTGCTTAGAGAATGAACTGCATGTAAAATGGTTGTGTTTTACTTATTTATTTATTTTTATTACTATTGTTTATATATTTTGATGTAAATAGTTCCTCTGTTTAATGTTTCAAACTTGTAGTATACACAAATGGTGTTGGAGGAAGTATATTACATCCACAATATTATATTTTCAAAAATATCCAGATATTTCCTATATATATATATTTTTTTTTTTTTTGGGGGGGGGCCCTTACTCTTAAAATGTGTTTTCATTGAGATTGAAGTCAGTAAATAATGACATACATTTGAATTTCAGACTTTATTTCCATCAGAAAATGCATGCTAAAACAAATGTGGTTATCCAAGTAACTTTGTAATTTTATGAGAACAAGATTTAAAATCTGTTCCTGTTTTTGAGGCTTTATGGTAACTTAGGCTTTATCCAGATTTCTTGTGCTAAGAGGTCCAGAAGTACACAAACCTGTTAACTGCTGCCAATGGTCGATCAATCTCACCCCCCCCCCATCCACACACACACACACACACACACACACACACACACACACACACACACACACACACACACACACACACACACACACACACAGAAACACAGGTGTGTTTCAGAAAATGCATGCACACAAATCCTCTTATTCAATCAACTTTGTAATTTTATAAGAGCAAATCTTTTCCTACTTTTGAGCCTTTGATCCCCCTTTATTTTAAGCTTTATCCAGATTTCTTTAGCTAAGAGGTTAAAAGGTATGGAAACATCTTAACTGCTGCTGCCACTGCTCAGTCACTTTCACTCTTCATGTATGCACACACACACACACACACACACACACACACACACACACACACACACACACACACACACTTCTGGACTCATGCATGCAAGCATGCATACACTCATACATACAGAAACATAAACACACATACACAAACACATGTGCACACACTTTTCTTTCTTTTTTTTTGTTTCTTTTAAACTTGCTAAACAGCAAAAGCACTGCTTAGTGATTGTAAAATAATGCGTCAATCAATCTCGCTCTCACTTTCATGCACACATACACTCACAAATAGACATAAAAACACACAATTTTTTTTTTTTTTACCAGTTAGGATTTAACGTCAAAAAAGATTAAGGCACACTATTTTTGAGATAGAAACTTCCATTAATATTGCATGCATTGCAGAAGGCTAGGAACAAAGTCCTGGGTCCAGTGATCAAAACAAATAAATATCTGAACATACGTCAGTGACTGACAGGAAAAAGAAACTAGAGTCCTTAGATATTTGTATGCATAGCTCTAGTCTATAAACCAAGAGGTTATTCATACACTATTCAAAACACAGACATTCCTGCAAACTGTAGTGCTGTTCATCTGTTTTGCATTGTAATTAATAAGTCTAGTGAATTAAATGATTGACTCTGCATATTCTATAAAAATTCTATAAAAAACATAATATGCAGTTATTTTACCCTTTCCCACAAATTATCTTCGCATTAAGTACCTTATAATATCCTTTCAAAAGTTACAGAAAGTAAAACTATCAAACTATTCTAACAAATATCAAACAAAACTAGTATAAAGCCCATGAGTCACTACATCCAACTGCAGGCAGGGAATAAAGCACACTCTTGGTTCTGGCTGATCTGAAAGTTAAAACATTTAAAGATTTTTGCCTTCAGAAGTCAATTCCATATCTTTCTATTATTTTATACTCAAAATACTTACTTTTAGGACTTTATGTTCACCCTGTGGCCACCATTGTTATGAGAAATTTCATCTCAAGTCCTTTAAAACTCATGTATGTGATTAGCCTTCATCATCCAGTCGGATTAAAAAGAAAGCGCTCTAAGCTGAAATGACTTCCATAAAATTCTAAATGCAAAATTTCGTTCTATTAATTTTGCCATCCTTCTGCATTTTATGATGATTTCTCAATTCATTATTTATTTATCATCTGAATCTTAAGATACTTATTGCCATTTCATTACTTACTCACTCTAATCCTTTTAAATAATCAAGGAAAGATTTAAGTCTGTGCATTAGAAAATGGGTTTCACATTACTGGAATGTTTATGATGGAGAAATAAAACTTTCTTTGACTCTTACACCTCTGAAATAATCTAGGTTTGGTTGTTGAGCATAACATTTCCTGAGCATTCCATCTTTCAAAATAACCAGCAATCTTCACTTCTTTATCTTTTAATTTGTCAAGAGATCAAATGCAATTTCGCCCAAATTAGTTTGAGATGAGTAGCATTGAGAAGGCTTTGTAAGAAGCCTGATTCTGTAAAACTGCTACATTAAATACTAACTTTATTAACTCCTCTTGAGACAGAGAGAGACTGGGAGATTAATAATTTATTTAATGCCACTGATTTAAACACCAATTATTAGAATCCAGTTTATATGCTTTAAAGAGATAATTTACTAACATAACAGTAATTTGAAAATCTTAGGTTAGTGTTTTAAGGGTGATTCATATGTAGAAACGCAAGAGTAGTCTAAAGTAATCTGAACTTGCCTGCTTTCTTCATTTCGCTAGAGAGAGAGGTCTAAGGCAAGTTAAATTAGCTTATGGCAAGCAAAACCAATGATCTTGACAATACAGACATCCTGCCAAATACCAGCTGCATCTCTTGTGACAAACATTTTGTGCACACATTTACTTAACCTTGTCTTAAAACTGAGTCATTACCTGTTTTCAGTCATTCATGTTCCCTGTCATGCAGGATATTAAAGCACATTTACTATAATTTCAAAAAGCAGAAAGAAGCTTTAATAAGGAAATAAATGATGGACTGAATGTGATTTTCTTGATGGAATTCAACAAAAATGAGTATCTGTTTCAGTGAAAAATGCAATACCATCAGGTACAAGCTTTATATGTCTAGAGAATTATTAGTTTAAATGACTGTCTCCAGCTCTCATTTGTATCTGAAATAACTAATGTCTAATTGATCAGTCTCGCAGATGATTCCCCTGAAAGCATCCATCCAACTTTTTAAGAAAACTTTAGCATGTTCTGTCTGCTGACCTTCAAAAAAGTGAATGTCAGAGGTTGTCAGACATAGCTTGTCTCCTGCCAGTTTCATGCAGTTGCAGACATCCTCCATTATTGGGTGTAAACAAGGTATAATTCAATAGCTGTGTCTTGACTTGATCAATTGTTTGGCCTGAACGGATACAAATCAAGGACAGGGCAGCAATGCAGTTTTTCTTATCATAATGCAGAAATGTTGAAATAATACTGGATGTTAAATCAACATGCAGCTGTAACTTTGGTAAGTCAGGGAACTGTTAACTTTTTAAAAATTTTTTTAATGATGATATAGAATAAACAGAAGTACAGAATTTTGATAGTTATTTTTTGTTAAAGAAGACACTGTTTCAGTTTGATATTATTTCTTGTCCTTTTTTTTTTTAACACCACTAAGATCTTTAATTTTAAGGTTCTAATTGCAAGTCTGAAATAACCAGTTGTAAAATAAATAAAGTAATCATAATAACATGTTCAAGTAAAATGGGGCATATTAATACTTATAAAACAACTGACTGCAGCAGCCACACCAGAGAGAGAATTTACGTATGCAAATATCTATTATTTCTCTCTTATCTTTGAATAGCTGACTGAAATTACACACACACACACACACACACACACATATATATATATATATATATATATATATATATATATATATATACATATATACACATATATGTATATTTATGTATATATATATATATATATATATATATATATATATATATATATATAAAATCTCCACACCTGCTTATGTATGTATGGGTTTATGTTAGTTTATCGAAATTTTACCTTTGTCAAAATTCATATGGTCTAGACCACATGACTAACTACTTAAAATACCAAAAACTAACTGAACAATGGAAACAGCGTTTCTGCACCGGGACAAGCTCCCTTTTACCCCCCTCCCACACCCCCTGTGTATATTGATGGCCTTTTGCTCTTTTATTTCAGCCTTATTTTCAAACTGTTCCTGAGGCAAATGTACTTTATACTTGATATTCTGGGTGTTTCAAACAATTGCATGTTTCTTTACACATAGGTATATGTATAATTTCCTGACCCCCCCCCCCAATCTCTGATGTGGAAAATGCTGATAGCTATATTCTATAGGAGATCTCTGTCAGTGCAGTTTGTCTGATTCTGTCAGCACTGATTCCTTTATTTTGAGAGATTTCTACATTCTTTATGTTTGTGTGGCCAGCAGGATGTGAAGAGCTTTCTCTCCCACCTCCAACAGTTGGTGCATGGTGGCCTGCTCCCTGCAAAAAATGCTTACAGGTTGCTTTTTTTTTTGTCATATTGTTTTTTCAGTCATTTGTGCTTCAAATTTCAGTTTCTTGCCGACTTGTTATACCTCTGTTCCTAGTGGCACTATATATCTATATTATTGATAAGTACAAATTGTAGTAAAACATATCTATAACTGTTACTCACATAAATGCATTATTAAAGATATATGTTTTATTGTGCATTCAACGGAAAGTGTCAGAAAATGCTTTCATTTGTCAGAGTAATTGTAAATATTCCACAATCACTTAATTAAGGGCTGTTTGCAAATATCTTGTTTCCCTCTTTTGCCAGGCTTTCTCTAGCTGAGTCCCATGTGCATCCATTTTATGAATTTTGCTGTTTTGATTTTCACAGTCCTTTAGAGATATTTCATTTTGATCCTATTACTAGATCGCATATATAATTTTAATGATATTGTTCTTATGATGACTCTATGACATACACATAGTCGGTACCCTTTAGCAAAGTAGTCATAGGCTAAACAGGTAGATATCACAAGACATAGACCAATCTAGCAAGAGTTGAAAGGTGAGTATTTTTGTGTGCAATGGACTAGTTAAGAATTGTTTATTACCGTCTTACAGGTTCCTCTGAGTTTCTGTCAAATCACCATCTTAGAAAAGTATTGTTGATGTACTACATAACTGAAGGCCAATTTGTATCTGCACTCCTGAGTTTTATAGTGGTAATTTACTACTCATGTGACTGCTATTGCTTTGACTATATGCAGTCAATGGTATATCAATTTTCTATGTAGACAATGTGGACAATAATGAGGCTGACAAATATGTTTCTCATTTGGCAGACATCTGTGACATGATGATGCTGTCTTTGGACCTCCATTAAACAGATTTGTAGAGTAAGGGGCATAAATGCCACAAAAAGCATCAACAGCCATCGCAGGTTATGTTGCTGCAGGGGGTGTTGGCATAATGGTTAAGATGTTTACCTCACAGACACTGGCGAAGGTTTTACTTCTCAGACACAGGGTTTGATTCTCACATTTGAAGGGAAAGTGCCTAGACCTAAGATGGCCTAAAAGTGTAGCTAGCCTAGTATGAACCAATGTTGGTGTGATTTATTCATAGGTTCATAGATTAGTATGAAGCTAACTGCCCTTGCGAGCCATTTTAAGCCTAGCCAATTATCCCTTGTGAGACTCAAACTCTGCACCTTGTGTTTGTAAGGCAAACACCTTAACCATTAGGCCACCCTCCCAACAATTTATTTATGTATGTATGTATTTATTTATTTTTGCTGTTATTTGATTATTAAAAACTAAATGAAAACTCCAGCCAAGTTAGAACTTCCACTGAGTGAGCTCTCAGACTTCTTGTATAAGAAGGACATGGGAAATATGCAAATTACACTTTTGAACATCAAACCCCACTAGTTTTGGATATGCATACTTAGGTCTTGTTATGTCCTCATCGGTAGAGCAGAAGCATACTGTTTGACTAAGTATAAGCAACACAGGGCTGTTACACCCAGCTGATTTCCATTATCATTAGGGTGACTGAAAAATATCCTAACTGACAAACTAAAACAAAGAGTGAGAAGGTGACACAGAAAAACTAATCAGTAAAAACTAAATGAAAACTCCAGCCAAGCTAGAAATTCCGATAAGTGACCTCTCAGACCTCTTGTATAAGAGGGATATGGGAAATATGCAAATTATGTTTCTGAACATCAGGTGTTTCAGCTATAGAGTGATTCTAAATGTCCATGACTTATTTCTTTTTAAGTTGTTTCAATAGACAATTTCAGGCCAATAAAACCAAACCCTACTAGCTGTGGATATGCATATTTCAGCCTTGTTATGATCTATCAGCACAGCACAAGCAGAGTGCTTTACTAAGCATAAGAAACACAGAGTGGTTACACCCAGCCAAGCTAGAACTTCCACTGAGTGACCTGTCACACTTCTTGTTTAAGAGGCACATGGGATATATGCAAATGACCCTTATGACCATCAGGTGTTTCAGCTATAAAGTGATTCTGAATGCCCACAACTTATATCTTTTTTAAGTCGCTTCAATGGACAATGCTAGGCCAATAAAGCCAAACTCCACTATCTGTGGATTTCAACCTGGTTATGACCTCATCAGCACAGCACAAGGAGAGTGTTTGATTAAGCATAAGCTACAAATGGATGTTACACACAGTTGATGTCCATTACAATTAGGGTGACTGCAAAATATCCCAATTAACAAACTAAAACAAAGAGTGAGAAGGTTACACAGAAAATCCAATCAGTAAAAACTAAATGAAAACTCCAGCCAAGCTCAAACTTCCACTTAGTGACCTCTCAGACCTTCCTTTTGTATAAGATGCACATGATATTTATGCAAATGACCCTTATGAACATCAGGTGTTTCAGCTATATGGTGATTCTGAATGGCCATGACTTATTTCTTTTTAAGGCATTTCAATAGACAATTTCAGGCCAATAAAGCCAAACCCCACTAGCTGTGGATAAGCATATTTCAACCTGGTTATGACCTCATCAGCACAACACAAGCAAAGAAGCACAGGGCTTTTACACACAGCTGATGTCCATTACCATTAGAGTGACTGCAAAATATCCTGGGTGACTGCAAAATATTCCAACTGACAAATTAAAACAAAGAGTGAGAAGGTGGCACAGGAAAACTAATCAGTAAAAACTAAATGAAAACTCCAGCCAAGCTAGAAATTCCAATGAGTGACCTCTCAGACCTCCTGTATAAGAGGGATATGAGAAATATGCAAATGATGCTTCAGAACATCAGGTATTTCAGCTATATGGTGATTAGGAATGCCCATAACTTATTTCTTTTTAAGTCGTTTCAATGGACAATTTCAGGCCAATAAAGCCAAACCCCACTAGCTGTGGGTATGCATATTTCAGCCTTGTTATGATCTCATCAGCACAGCACAAGCAGAGTGTTTGACTAAGAAACACAGGGTGGTTACACCCAACCAAGCTAGAACTTCCACTGAGTAATCCATCAGACGTCTTGTATAAGATAATTTCAGTTCAATAAAGCCAACCCCCATTATCTGTGGATATGTATATTTCGGCCTAGATATGACCTCATCAGCACCGAAATATGCATATCCACATAGCTGAAACACCTGATGTTTATAAGGGCCATTTGCATATATCCAATGTGCCTCTTATACAAGAGGTCTGAGGGGTCACAGTAGAAGTTCGAGGTTGGCTGGAGTTTTCATTTAGTTTTTACCTATTGTTTTTTCTGTGTGACCTTCTCACTCTTTGTTTCACTTATTTGATTATGTAAGTAACTTTATCCCTGGTGATTCTGAAACTTTCAGATACATAATATTATTTTTATTATTAATTGTTTAGATTTGATTATCTTATTTTAAATATCTGCATGGAAGACAGATATTCATTATAATCAGGTGTCAGAATCATAGTGCCTCTGTCTTACAGTTACCAAAATCTATGTTATCTAAAGTGCAGCTTCAGTTGTATACTAACGGCTGCATTTTAAAAGAAGAGTGAAGCATTGTCTAGAGTTTTTGATGTGAAGATCCACACCACTGACCCCCATAGAGGACAACACCAACTGCAGACTATAGAGGGGATGAAGTATGGCCTAAACATCAGAGTACCTGCCATGGACATAAAGACTGTAGAACCACACATATGTGAACTCAAATGGCAGCTGCGGTTGAATACAACCAAGTATCCAGGAATTAACGGAACTACTGCAATCACGTGTTTTAAAATTAAATAATATTTTAGGCTGAAGCTTTTTAGTGCATTTGTATATGTATTAATGTACATGTCTTTTTAATTCAGTTTGTAGCTTTAATAGTTAACTGATGTTTGCTAATTAATTAGTATCAATTATTGATTGGTTGTTATATAATGGCTGGGTGGGTTATGTTGCATTGCTCTGAGGAAGTCCCTATTGGTGGGAAGAAAGCATTAAACCTTGGTGAATAAAGAATTGTACCCTGCAGTTGCTGTGTCGTGCTGTGCTTGTGTGGTTCTACCTCTTCCTTTGGACCTTTTACCCTTATTCTCTCTCTTTATTTTAATTCACTTTTTTTTCTCCTTACTAATCTATATCCTCTCAAATTGACTTGGTAATTTTGTTATTATACAATTGCACAGCTTGTCTATTGTATGGTTTATCTTTTGATTTTTATCAATTAATTAATTTTTGACTATCCTGTTATTTTGTTGTATTTTGTGTGGAGCTTTTCTCCCCGGGCCTCTACTGAAAATGGAAATATATCCAGCTAGACTAGCCCGGTCAACAAATGTAAAATAAAAAAATAAAATAAAAAATACCTGCCATGGACACTGGTGCCATTTAGTCTGGTCATACAATGGAATCATGTTATTCTGAGATGTTCAGAATAAAGGAATTCATTACCCATACACTACATAAGCAACACTAT
This sequence comes from Protopterus annectens, assembly GCF_019279795.1. Classification (NCBI taxonomy): domain Eukaryota; kingdom Metazoa; phylum Chordata; order Ceratodontiformes; family Protopteridae; genus Protopterus; species Protopterus annectens. The sequence continues at coordinate 187,340,100 of NC_056742.1, forward strand.
CTGACCGTGACTGAAATTCTTTAGTGTAATAAGTGCAGGTAAGAATTCAAGTTGACATGCAACCAGACAAAAGTCAGATGGGGGCACAGATGTAAGGATTGAAACCATGCCATACAAAACAGGCAGCACAGGAATGGTTATGAAAGAAATCAGTGTACAAATGAAGTTTGGTAATAAACCAATTTATCCAGGGACATCTTCAGAGTGGAGTTAGATAAATATATTAGTAGGAGTACGAGGGGCTTCCCTATTAAATAAGCGAATGTTCAATATTTTGAATGTTGCTTTATCGACAGCTAGATGTCAAATAGTCCAAACCCCGAACAAACAGAACAGCGATTTTTTTTCCTAGGGAAAAAAAATCACTGGTCTGCAAAAAATAACTAAATAACTAAATAAAGCCCAAATACAAAATAAAGTGGGGGGGGGGTTGTGCCACCAACACACCCCCTACTTAAATATACCAACTCTGAGATCGCACCTCAGTGGAGGAAACGGCAAAGTCCCAAAAATGGCCCAGTGAGTTTTTTCCCTTGGAAAAAAATCGCTGTCCTGTTTGTTTGGGATTTGGCCTTTTCAACATTTAGCTGTCAACAAAGCGATGTTCGAAACATTGAATGTTCACTTAAATAATAGGGAACAGTAAGAGGGTAGAAGAGGAAAGGGTTAAATGGAAAGGAGGGATGATTGGGAGGAAGTAAGGTAAGGGTAGGGAGGAACTTGGGTTTATGCAAGTGTAACTGGGTAAGGAATCACATTTTGGTGTGAACTTGCTAAGGACAGGGTCAAGTCCGTGACAACCTGAGGTAGGCTGGTGATCAGGTAGGCCTTTGGGTGACTAGTAGGAAGGGGAGCTGAGTAAATCTTTGTTTTTTTCTTTCTCTCTCCCTGCCCTCATGAGTGGCTATGGGTTCAGGAGTGGGTGGCTAGGTAGCAGTGGGATAGGAGGTCACTGTGGGGTTATTATGAGCATAGTCAGTGGGGGGTAACAAGGAATCAGGGGACATATCTATGGTCTGTGGTCTCCCATTTGTTGTAAGGATGGTGAGTTGCTCCCCAGGGTTAATTTCCTAATGGCTGGCTCCATATGGTGGCATACACTCTGTATAAACAAAAAAAAAGATAAAGTAGGTACTTATTAATTTTCACTGTGTCCATATGGGTTTTATATTGCCATTCTGTTTTAGCTCATGTTCTACAGACAATGTGGTAACACAAATTCTATTATTTGAGCAAGTTTCAAAGTTCCCCATTCTAAGTTTATAGGACTAAATAGTTCAAACATGTCTCTGTTTTGTGCCTTTATTCCCCTATACCTTGGGTTTTGTCCATATTCTGGATCCTAAATTCTACAGACGTTTGTGTTCATGATGCAGAGCAGGTCCAGTACTCATATACATTTTGCAGCCAGAATTTTATTAAGATGGAGTTCACCTTCATTGGTTTTTTTAGCTGCTTGCTGTGGCAGTGGTTCCATGCTTTGTTCGGTCAGTGAGCTGGGAAAGCTTGCGGTGGTGACATAGTGACATCTCCAGTTGGTTTGGTGACTGTCCAGCTCAGTGATGGTAATTTCGCAGGCTGTGAGGAAACCATGTGTAATGGCTGCGTCCCCCCATGCGCAGTGGGCAGGGTAGCCATTTGGTGGAGGGTGAGATGTGCCTTAGAGCACATAAGAAAAAAAGGGTGATAAGGTGTAACATTTATATATATATATATATATATATATATATATATATATATATATATATATATATGTGTGTGTGTGTGTGTGTGTGTGTGTGTGTGCATGTGTATGTGGCCTGCATTTATTTCATGTCTGTTAACAGGAATGTGATTGGTTCCCACATTCCATTACCAGATAATGTGCGTATTTCATTAGGGCTAGGTGTTAATGCTTATGCACACTATCATCTTTAGGGGAGCAGTCTGGTTTTCTGTGGTGCGACTGGAAAGCATGCTGGATGTTTCTTATATTTGTTGTGAATCTGCAGGGGTATTACCTCAAAACTGTACTGTACAGATTTGCGCAGAATGTCTAGTTTTTGCCTCAGTTTTGGTCCGTTTTTCATAAAATCTTGTTTTTCTGGCAGTTAGTGGAAAATCACTGAAGGTTAAAGTTGGAAAATAATGACAGACATTTGACTTTCAGATGTCATACCCCTTCATGCTAATGCAAAATTTTCTAAGTTTGTAAGTATATGGGCATACTAACAAAGTAATGGTGCGCTAAGCTGCTAATGTGTTTCATTAAGGAAGTTATTTCATATACACAGTACTGAGGTTAAGTTTTGCTGTGAGATTTCCAGTTGCATATAGCCATGGCTGCATCTTGCCATTGGTAACATAAGTGACTGTTTTTCATGGGCTGGGGCATCAGATGAGTAAAGGGAATGCTTGTTAAACATTTAACACCCATATGGGGGAAGGGGGAGGTTTGACAGCTCGTGGCAGCTTCTGAAACTCAATAATTACCTGTTTCACTGAGATGTCACATTTTCTCACAAGGACATACTGAGTGGGTGAGGAGAGGGGTGTGTGTGCATGTGTGTACCTGTGTATATATTCCTCGATTTTGATTTAACTGAACTGCAACTCCACTTACCTGCAGACATTACAAACGTTTGAAGGTTCTGATGGAGGCTAATATCAAAATATCTAAACCTTGCTGGCTGGTTGCTGTTCTGCTTCTCATTAGGATTGTGGTCTTCCTGGCAGACTGCTGCTAGAATCAGAGGTAGATTTGGATCTGCTTTTCATCAGGATTCATGTTTTGCTGGCAGATCGCAGGTATGGTCAGAGGTTGAAGTCATTCAATAATGACAGACTTTTGGATGTGGAGTTGAGCCTTGGTCCCACTTTCACTTATACCATTGACATGATTCCTTTGTGAGCGAGAAGCTAGATTTCATTCATAATCACATGTGTAGCATGCAGCTAGGTAGAAGTTTCCCTAACTAGGTAGAAGTTTACCATGGATATACCACTGTAAGGGAATGCTTCCACTCAGCTCCCATTTTTTTTGTCTGTATTTTGTTCTAATGATTCCAATTCTTTTGCAGAGAAGACAACACAGAAGAATGGCCCAGCGGCAGTAGAGCACAAGGTGTCCCAGAGTGGAGGAGAAGTCATCCTCCATGAAACAACAGTAGCTGGTGGCAGATGGCTATGGGAAGATGACCCCAGAATTAATTTGCTTGGTATAGATTGAGACTGCATCTGGGCAATCAGGATGGGGACAATGTTGCAGGTTTAGCAATGTTGCCATTTTGTATGAGTTTGAAGACTGTAAGGGCTATTAAACCTAAAATATTGCACCACATGTTAGCAAGTGAATGTTACATTTAGTAGTCATCATAAGTGAGGGTGGGAGAATTTTCCCTGTATGGTGTGTTTCTGTTGGGTAGTGACAGTGTTTGCCTCATGGACTTAAGGCTGAGGGTAATTCCCATGTTTGAGTGGAGGTAATGAGAGGGGGTTGTGGTGCTGGTTGGGGTGAAAGGGAAGTGGTGAGTATCATATTGTGATATTGTCCATGCAAGTGAACCTAGAATGACTATGAAAGGGATCTGTGTGTGCTTGTATCTGGCGGGTATGAGTGGCTGAACAAAATAGGGCATCTCATTGGAATGTTATCAACTATAATGTGGAGCAATTAGGTAAAGTTGGCTCACTTTTAATGTGTTATGAACAATTTTAATGGGGAAGCTCAAAAAAAAAATTAAGCTAATGTCTTTAAGGCACTGGTAAGATAGCCAAGATTTATTTCATGTGCAGCACCTGATGCCGTAGAACAAGGGGGACATGGGGGGAACCTCTGGGGTGAATTTACCATTAACAGCTAGTTGTTCAAAAAGTATTTGAAGAGGATAAGTGAGGTTTGATATGAAGGGGAGGATTGTTCCAAAGGTGTGATATTTTGTGGGACCCTAATCTGATTCTCAAACAGGTGTTACTAATGCTACATACCAGGTTACGGACCTTACAGTGTGTGTCATGTGTACCTCTGGGTGGCTCTTTGCACTGATAGGAAGTGGTTCATATACATACAATTTAAGAGTTTGTAGGGTTTGAGGGATCATGGTATGTATGTGGGTAGTTTGTGGGATGAGTGGGGAAATGGGGGTTGGGTTGGCTATGCAGTAGTGGGAAAGCCTGACAAGGCTCTGTTTTGGATTCCATATAGAGGTAGGCTAGGTTTTAATTGATTACTGTATGCAAAGGTAATACATGAAAGCATAAGCTTTGAGGAGGAGGCAGAGGACAAGCAACAGATTATGAATGTTTAGCCTTTTGGGCTACTGAAGTTATGGGTCAGTCAGTTTACTTGGGTTGGATCAGGTGAGTGTTAATAAGCCAGTAGATTGCTTTGTCATTAGGGTGCACCTTTTCAACATTTTGGTGGGATGGGCTTTAGGCAGATGGATAGGTTGCTTGTTGGGATTTTCATTTGTTTGCAAATATTACAGGAGCTGTAGTCTGGAGGGTCATAACCTGGGATCTAGCTTGTGCCTTGATGGACGGAAGGATGATTAGCTGGGGGAACATTGAATATTTGGAGTTTAAATTGAATTTGGAATAGGAGGCTTGGTAAGAGTGTTGGGGATTAGGGTTCATCTGCATCTGTTTGATATGAGGGTCATGCTGCTCAATGCTAGAAGTCTAAATCTCAAGATGCACTCGTTCAAAGCCGTCCTCAAAATGGAGAATGTTGACATCTGTGCTGTAATGGAGACCTGGTTTAAAAAGGCAGAAAGCACCCCTGCACTCCCAGGCTACAACTCATTCCATAACTTTTGGCCCCAGAATACATCCAGAAGCTCCAAAGGCGGTGGTGTCTTCTCCATATTCTTAAAGGATATGCACACCTCTAGACTGGTAGTCCAGCATAATGCATCCAAGATACTTTAGGTACAACTAACAATGGGCAAGATGGTGATACAAGTCATAGCCTGCTACAGAACCCCAAACATGTCCCAAGACTCTCAATCCAACTTCCTAAGCACCCTGGAATCTATCAAGGTCCAACCCAATACTCTCATACTGGGTTACTTCAACTACGCTTCCATCAACTGGGAAAACTATTCAAGTACCAATGTACAGTCTTAATGCTTTCTGGAATTTATCAATTCCAATGCCCTGGGCCAGCTCATTCTGACCCCCACTAGAGGAAGCAACATCCTCGACCTGGTTATCACCAGCATGGGTGACCATTGTGCCACACCTATAGTCAATTCCTCCCTGGTTAAATCTGACCACAAACTGATCATCACAGAAATCTCCATCTCACCTACACCCCCCCTGCTAAGGTGACCACCCTGAAAAACTTCTCTAAAGCTGACTTTGGGCTCCTAAAAACAGAGGTGGCTAACTTCTCGGCACCCATGCCAGTGGAAAATACCTGCATGACTGCCAAATCATATACCAATGCACTGTACGAGGATGTACACAGGTGTACGGACCTTGCCATACCAGACAGAACTAAGATGCTCTCCTCCAAAAAAAGGAAGCCAATCTGGTGGTCCCCAGCCATCAATAAACTTTACAGCAGAAGGAAAAAACTGTTGCAGAAAAAAATGAAGTCATAAGACTGGAAAACCTCCCTTATTAGTCTCAACAAAAAGCTGAGATCCCTTATTAAATCCTCTAAAGCCAGCTATGAAGGCAGAATTGTGGCAGACACCAAAAACAACCACAAAGCCTTCTATAGCTATATCACAAACCTCAAAGGCAATACCCAGATTTGCTCGGAGTAAGGAATCTGTCGGCCATTATGTTGGCTATACTGAGCCAACAGATATAGCCAACATACTGGCCAACAGATTCAGTGCCAACTTTACCGCTCCCCACAAGGGCCCTATCACAATACCAGAAAAAAGCCTGGTATCCACCATTTCTGTGGCACAGATAAAAGCTGCATTGTCCAAAGCCAAGAATACAGCATCCATGGGACCTGATAATGTCCCTGTCTGGATCCACATGAACTACAAATGAAATGGGACCACATCTGTGTACCCTGTTCAATCACAGCCTTACCTCAGGCTATGTCCCTAATGAATGGTGCACTGCTACAGTCATCCCGCTCCATAAAGGGGAGCAACTACAGAGCCTGGGAACTATCGCCCCATTAGCCTAATGAGTCTGGTATGCAAAGCTATGGAGTGCATTATCATAGATCTGCTTAACAAAGATATAGGCCATCTCCAAACTCTTTACCCCACACAGTTTGGCTTTGTCAAGGGGAGATCCTGCCTGCTGAACCTGGTTGATTTCTTCAAGGCAGTCACCAAGGCTGTGGATGATGGTAAGGCAGTGCAGTGCTTACAACCTACCTCGACCTGGCCAAGGCCTTTGATACCATTCCCCACTCAGGTATCATTGATAAACTCACCAAACTAGGCATCAATCCTTACATCACTAGGTGGGTTGCAAATTGGCTCATAGACAGGACCCACAGAGTGAAAGTTACAGATTCCAAGTCAGACTGTCGATCAGTCATGAGTGGATTCTCACATGGCTTGGTCCTGGGCCCTCTCCTGTTTGGCATCTACTTCTTGGAAGTCCAGGCCAACAGAGAAGGACTCTGGATGGCCAAGTTCACTGATGACTACAAGCTAGGAGTTATTATCAACTCCCCAATTGATGCAGACATCCTACAAAAGGGCCTTTCTGAGACCAATGACTGGTGTCAGAACCATGGCCTAAAGCTTAACGCCAAAAATGCATTATCATCCCCTTTAGAAAAAACTCAGTTCCCACGAATTACCACATTGATGAGAACCCACAGAACACTGAAGGGGCCATAAGATATTTGGGCACCCAGGTCGACAGCCACCTCACCTTCAACCACTACATTGCCACTGTGGTCAGAAAGTCCTTCTAGATGGGACATCTTATAACCAAAGGTTTCACATCCAGGAAGAAAGAGGTCATCATCCCTCTCTACTCATATCTCATTAGACCAATCATCAAATATAATGCCCCATTTGACATGTTCCTGACCAGACACCTACAACAGCTGGAGAAGCCATAAAAGTAGCTCACAAAAAGAATCCTTGGCCTTAAACACATGTCCTACATGGACAGACTCAAGAAACGTAAGCTGTTCTAAGTCTCTTATCATCTACTTAGAGGTGATCTCTGCTTGACTTGCATTGCTATGTCTGACTCAGCACTACTTGAAATGCTACACGTAAAGAAATCTCAATCACCCCATGCCACACACTCCAGAGATCACAACCTCATTACCACAATTAACAGAACATGCTGGAGGAACAGGTTCATCTCCCAAAGACTGCCCATTCTCTGGAATAAGCTTCCCATTCATGTCAAGTAGAACACCTCGCTGGCCCTCTTCAAGAGAAATCTTGACGAGTGGATGGGTAACAGAAAGTTCACTCCAGGGATCATTCCAGTTGCCCTACTGGATATGGGCACTATGAACTAACATTGGATGGCATGGTGCCTGGGCAATTTTTGGGGGCTAGGCTTGTAAAGGCTCCAAGGCCATTTGAGTAGTACACCCCTATGAACTTATGACAGTAGTGAGTTGTGTTCATGCTGCTATATGTTGTGTCAGGGTGTGTTAGGATTAAAAGTTTGTCTTGCACGTGTGGGGCACCCTCTTTTTATGCGAGAGGCTTATGGTAGGGCATTGCCAGACTGGATCATTTTGTCTTGCAGGAGTATGGGGTACTTTCTGTAAGGAAGACATATGTTAAAGCTTTTACCAGATTGGAGAATTATGTTGCGGCAGCTTGTGAGAAGTAACTGGGTGGGAAGGATTAGCTGTTTGTTGGGTTTCAGAGCAAGATAAGGCAGTTCAGTTGGTCAGTGGATTTAGTTGGTGATACTGTAGATGCATGAGTGACAAGGCTAAGTGAATGTACTAAATCTTAGTCAGTAGGTCATGATGTTTGAAAGGTTGATTAACGTTATATGGATGTTTATACTGGTAAATGAAGATTGAGAGATTTTGGCAGTTGTCAAAATAGGTGTTGCGGGGGTTGGTGTTTGAAAATGGAGGTTGATGGGGTTACAGTTTATGTGGCTGCCATGATATGGAGGTAGTTTAGTCATTTTGAAGGTTGTTGGTTTGTCAGCAAATGCTAGAATGGCCATTAGGGTTTTTGTTTATACAGGGTAGCTGTTGTGATGACTGGATTACTCTTAAATTGATTTGGGAAAGATAATCTCATTTTGGCCATTATTATATACTTGGGGTAGGAAATGGGACTGCAGTTAGGCATGAGGGTAGGTAATTGCCCCCTATTTATGGGTGGTGAGGTTGTTTGAAAATTTTGGTTGAAAGGATGGGGGTGAAGCCTTGTTAGGCTGGTGGGCAGAGAAGAGGACAGGTCTGCCCTCTTCTGTTCTCCCTCTGTTTTGGGATTTTCATTTCACTAAGTTGGAAAGGAAAGTATGTATTTGGAGGTGGCTTGATAAATAAGCAAGCAGCGGTAAGGATGCTGCTTATTTGGTTGGATTTTAACTCAATAAGTGGTAAATGAAGTGAGTGATGGGATGCTGCTTCATAAGTAAAATAAGTAAGTGGAGGTAAGGACGTTGTTTATTTGGTTGGATGTGTAATTCAATAAATGGGAAATGAAGTGAGTGGTGGGATGCTGCTTCATAAGTAAGTGAGTGGAGGTATGGACACTGCTTACTGAGTCAGAATGAGCAAGGTCACGCTGTCCTGATTAACATTATATGGATGTTGATACTGGTAAATGAAGTGGTGAGACGCGGCTTGATAAGTAAGTGAGTAGAAGTATTGACGCTGTTTACAGGGTCAGGATGAGGAAGGTCACGCTGTCCTGATTAACGTTATATGGATGTTGATACTGGTAAATGAAGTGAGTGGTGGGATGCTGCCTCATAAGTAAGAGAGTAGAGGTATGGACACTGCTAACTGGGTCAAGATGAGCAAGGTCCTGCTGTCCTGATTAACATTACATGGAGGTTGATGTTGGAACTCAATAAGCTATACTATGTTTCAGTTGTAATTTAATAAATATTGGATAACAAAGTTATGTTCATGGAAAGTTTAATAAAGGTCGCCAAATGTCATTTGGTGTGATGTGTTTGTTGAAGGGGATGGGGACAAATGAGGTTCAGTAACAAACCAATTTGTCCAGGGACATCTTCAGAGTGGGGTTAGATAAATATATTAGTAGGAGTAACAGGGTAGGGGAATAAAGTGTTAAATGGGAAGGGGAGATGATTGGGAGGAAATTAGGTAAGGGTAGGGAGGGGCTTAAGGGGTTTATGCAAGTCTAACTGGGTAAGGAATCACATTTTGGCATTAAATTGTTAACCACTCTCTCTTCCCTTCTTTGTTGGAATAGTGGGGATTGTGGTTATTTCATCAGACTGGGTAGGGCAGAAAAGTGAGACAGGTGTGCCCTTTTCTATTCCCACTCTGTTTTTGCATGTTCATTTCAATACGTTGGAAAGGAAAGTGTATATTTGGAGGTGGCTTGATAAATAAGCAAGCAGAGGTAAAGACGCTGCTTATTTGGTTGGATGTTAACTCAATAAGTGGTAAATGAAGTGAGTGTTGGGGTGCTGCTTCATAAGTAAAATAAGCGAGTGGAGGTAAGGACACTGCTTCTTTGGTTCGATGTATAATTCAATAAATGGTAAATGAAGAGAGTGGTGGGACGCTGCTTCATAAGTAAGTGAGTGGAGGTATGGATGATGCTTACTGGGTCAGGATGAGCAAGGGCACACTGTCCTGATTAACATTATATGAATGTTGATACTGGTAAATGAAGTGGTGAGACGCAGCTTCATAAGTAAGTAAGTAGAAGTATTGGCGCTGCTTACTGGGTCAGGATGAGCAAGGTCACGCTGTCCTGATTAACATTATATGGATGTTGATACTGGTAAATGAAGTGAGTGGTGGGATGCTGCTTCATAATAAGTGAGTGGAGGTATGGATGCAGCTTTCTGCGTCAGGATGAGCAAGGGCACACTGTCCTGATTAACATTATATGAATGTTGATACTGGTAAATGAAGTGGTGAGACGCGGCTTCATAAGTAAGTGAGTAGAAGTATTGACGCTGTTTACTGGGTCAGGATGAGCAAGGTCATGCTGTCCTGATTAACATTATATGGAGGTTAATACTGGTAAATGAAGTGACTGCAGGGTCGCTGCTTCATAAGTAAGCAAGTGGAGGTATGGACGCTGCTAAATGGGTCAAGATGAGCAAGGTCACACTGTCCTGATTAACATTACATGGATGTTGATGTTGGAATTCAAGCAGCTATACTATGTTGTAGTTTTAATTTAATAAATATTGGATAACAAAGTTATGTTTATGGAATTTTAATAAAGGTAGTCAAACGTCATTTGGTGTGATGTGTTTACTGAAGAGGACTGGGACAAAGTGTCTTCTGATAAGGGCCACATACACCAGGCTAAAATATCTGATGATCTGTATTAACCTGAACCACTGAATACAGAGCTCCTTTTATCATGTATAGACACATGCATATCAGTCTGTGATAAAGACCTCTTTAAGTTTCTAAACAGGAAATTAATTGCCTCAAAACCTTCAACAATCATGCTAGACTAGCACGTCTCTCCTTATGCTCAATAGCATATTGTCTTTTCCAAGGTGACTGCACACTGCTTTTTGAGCCCTGAAAAGAACTTGACCACTTATTTCTTCACAAAACCTATGACTCTACCAGCAACTGTACAAGGGACCCAAATCTATACTATCAAATAGACCAGTCTTGCTGGAGAGAGAAGCTCTTAATTTTTGCTTCCCCTACAACTGTGGAATAGGATACCATAGCAATTCAAATCAAGTACTACTTTGCTTACCTTTAAGGTTAGCCTGGATGATCGGATTGGTTTAATAGAAATTTACACAAGATGCATCATGTGTTGCCCTACTCGATTTTGGAGGAAGGCAGTATTAAATACTTGAAAAAGTGAAGAGTGTCTACTTAATGTTTTATATAGCTAGTTATCTTAAGATCCATTTTATTGATTATATGTTAGTATATTTCTGTCTAGTATATCTTTTATTTATTTATTTATTTATTTATTTCACATTTGTTAACCGGGTTAGTCCAACTGGGTAAGAAATTACCCATTTTCAGTGGAGGCCCGAGGGGAAAAGCCCCGAACAAGACATACAAATTCATACAAATAGAGACAAGTTAACAATATGAAGAGCTAAACAAACTTATGGATACAATGGATAAGAAAAATAAATGTAATCCAAGGAATAGTACATAGCTATATAATATGTCATGTGTTGCATGTTATGCTAGATTTTCATTAGATGCCTGTTTGATTACCTCAAACCTTCAGTACATAAATGAAATATTATAAAATACAGACCAAGAAAGTAATTGTTTCTTAAAACTAACGCCACCACAATACAAACAGGTTTCATTTCCCCTATTTAAAAAGTGTCATTACATGAAAATTGCCTCAACATTTCAACTCATTTATGTTTTATGTTATTTATTTATTCTTTGTTGACCACTTTAGTCCCATTAGACTAGTGACCTCTTTTCAGGGGAGACCTAAGGTAGCATTTATGCTTTTAGGGGAAATTTAGTCAGGGTGTCAGAGAACTTTCCCTATTCTTTTTACAGGGGTAATATGATATGAGAAAAGTAGAGAAAGAAAAATGTAAAATAACATATAATGATGCATTGGAAGATTAAAACTTAATGATAGTACCTTGGCAAAGAAAAAAATACATGAATTGTGATTTAAACAAAGATATCTTTATGAGGAAAAAGAGAAGTATTGAATTATGTATGCAGATTAGTAAAGGAAGATAGTAGTGGAATGAGAGAAATAAAACATATAAAAAGAGAAATATAAAGAACTAAAGAAAGGATAATGTATAGTGTACAATATGTACAAGAAATGTTTAAAGAAAAAAAAAAGGCAGTGAAAAAACATGGAAAGCAAAACGTTTAACAGAAATAGAGAAAAAGGAGTTGGAAAAGGAAATTTCTTTATATAAGCTAGATGAAGTACTAGGAAAAGTAAAGGTAGATTTGGCTGCAGAACCAGATGGAATAGGGTTTGAAATGTATAAAACTTTAATGGAATGGCAAAACATATTTTTAAAGATTTTGAATGAGTGCTTAAATGAAGGTTTATATATGAAGAATTATGAAGTGGAATACTTAAGTTCATATGGGAGAAGGAAGATAGAAGACAATTAAAAATGAAGACTGATAGTATTGAGTATTGATGAAAATAATACAAAAGTGATTTGAAACTAAAATAGAAAATATTATGGAATATAATATACACAGTATAATAGGGAAGAGTTGTCAACAATTATTAATGCTAGAGAAAGTATGGATTATGATATGAATAGAAAACAAGAACCAAAAATCATGATAGGAGGTCTCAATAAGGCATTTGATACACTTGGACATGAAATATTATGGGCAATAATCATGTGACAGTAATCATGTATTTTTAAGGACTTGTATATAAGGAGGTTGTGTGTGTCTGAAAATGTCTCCAGTTGCCGAAGGAAACAAAAGCACTAACTGAAGTGTGTTTTATTAAATATGTGTTTTTTCTCCAGTTTTGGTGACTTTTGTTTCTGAGGATTTAGTCCTTCTGCTGTGCTTTTTGGGATTATGGGCAATAATGAGATAATATAAGTGAGAAAGTTAGGAAAATATGTATGCCAGTGTACAGTACTAATAAAGTAAAAATACTTGTAAACAGGTGATTAAGTCAAGAGGTATATATGAAGAGTGGTATAAGACAGAGATGCCCAAATGAGTTGTATACTCTGCATTAGTTATGAATGTGATAGTATGTGAAATAAATTACAAAACAAAGGAGGTGAGGTATATGATACAAGAAGGGTTAAAAATTACTGTCCTGTTAACATATGCAGATGACGTTATAATAATTGCAAAAAACAAAATTGAGTAAAAGAAGTAATATTTGCACAAATTAGTGTCTAGAGGTGATAGGAATGGCTTTAAATAAAGAAAAAAGTAAAGGTTTAAGTGATGTAGTGAAGAGAGAGGGTATATATTTTAGAATTAATTAAATTTCTGTGCTAGTCATAACATTTGGAAATAAAGATGTAAGTAGAATTCAGTGGGGAAAAACAATAGAAGTAATAAAACAAACTTGTCATTTATGTAGAAAATATAAATTAGCATTCACCAAAAAGTCTTATTTGATAAATTTAGTACCGGTGTGAAAAATGCCATACATAGCAAAAGTATTTATGTTGCCAACAGTATTTGAAAAGGAATTATTGTAGATATGTTTTCATTAATATGGGGTTCTAGATTAATCCCACTAAAAAGAATAGTTCTGTATATAAATAAAAAGATGAAGATTTAAGGTTAATTAACTTAGTGGTATAAGCTGCTTCATTAAATTTGTACAAAGTGTTAAAGTGGATAAATGAAAAAGATGAGAGATTAGTAGTAAAGCTGTATTAATATATGATGATATATTTTGGACTATGGTGTAGAAGAGGAAAGCATGTAGAAATGAAGCAATACATGTTATCAAAAATATTTTTGTGAAAATAAAAATTGATGATATGGAAAAAGAAAGAAAATATAGTAAAAGAATGTAATGGTAAAACATTACTGTGTAAACAATGGGAAAATTTAACAAATGAAAAAACATAAAGCTATAAAAATAAGAAACAAATGGTTTAATAGGAAAGTAGAATGTCAAATGAAAAATTACCTGTAAAAGGAAATATGCCATGTACAAAGAAAAGTGGTAAAATATCTTATCATTGTCAAGAAGAAGAAATTACTGAATGTGTGTTTTTGAAATGTAAAAAAAAATATGGTGAAAACTATGCAAATATTTTTTTGGAGATATAAAAGAAGTGAATAAAATAAACATGGATATGATTAAATCTGGATATTATAAGAACAGAAATAAAGACTATATTAAAAGAATACATAAAAATATATTTGTCATAATGGTTACAAGCTATGAAAGAACAAATGAAATTATGATTAATGGGAAATACATTTTAGCAACAATACTAAGTAAAATCAGATGGTAGTTATGGAAAAAGGAGTGGGTGTCCAGTAGGGATGAAAATTTAGTATGACTGTAAGGAATATTATGAACATGTATACATATCTTTGCATATCTATATATTTGGACATTTGCAAAAATTTGAAAATATGCCGTATGTTGTAAATAATAACAGCCATATCTATACTCTACTATAAAAAAGCTCAAAGTAAATATAAGAAAGAAATATCACAACAGCTTCACCACACAGATCCTTCAACTTCAAACGTTTATTCTGGTACCTCCGCCTTTCGCCTTCTTGGAATAAATCACACAATAAAACTTGACCTCAGCCTTTACCAGAATAAACTTTTGAAGTTGAAGGATCTGTGTGGTGAAGCTGTTATTGTGGTGTTTCTTTCCCATATCTATACTCCACAAGATCTATAAACAACACTGCTACCATCATATCTAATATAATAAATGTCATTAATAACATAAGCTGGTCAAGTTTTACATCATCACTAATGTTAATAAGGCTATCATTTTCCTACTAGTATATGTAGCATCCAGAATCCATATTAACCATCTATACTCCAGCTACATAAAGCAATTTTCTTACTCAAACACTTTGCTAATCAAAACATTTCACCTTGAAAATAAAGAAACATACACAGTCAACCTCTGGCCATAGTGCTTGCTTATCTTTATGAAACAGCTAAGAAGTCAGTCAGAAAGGCAAAATCCATATGTCTTGACAACAAAGGTCAACACTTGCTAATCCACAAAAATTTTGAATGAAGTCAACAAACTAACTGGACATATAATAGCAAGCAACACTCATCACTCATTCATCCCAATGTGATTTTGCATCAGAGTTCACAACACTACCTCAACTAAATCAGGCAGATGAGGCATCAGTTTCATGGCACCCCATGTTGCACTGCCCTGTCAGAAGGTACAGAAATTCCTCACAGTGAACCCAACCCCGAAGTTGATCAACCAGTGTGTCCAGCAAAACAAAGTTTCACAGGGTGAACAGAGAAGCAACTCTCCTCCAGCAGGTACAGTTCCTCAGACTGGTAATGGAAATGGTACACAGAACACTGGAAATAATGGACCTCCTAACAATCATTCCCAACAAGAGAACTCTTACTCTGATCTTACAAGAGTAAATGGCCGTGGTCCACTAAATCGTGTTAAACCAGGGCCAAATGTTACAAACCCCTCACAGCAGTCTGTGGCAACAATTAACAATGGCAGGGATCCACGACGAGTATCCAGAAGATGACCTTCACCCTTGACCACCTTTATGAAACTACAAGCCTACTTGAATATAATTGCACTTTTAATTTATAACAGACTGAAAGTTGACTGAAAGCATTTTTTATGTGGGTATTTTCTTGCAGCTGGGTGGTTGCAATTGCATTTGTTCAGTTCTTTCATTTGACAGCTCAGTTTTCTCATAGCAGAGTTGCTACTGCAGGAGTCCAGTTAAGCGGTTGATCAGAGATAATAAAGAAAAAAGGAAACTAAAAAAAAAGGGTTGGGAGGGGGCCTAATGGTTAAGGTGTTTGCCTTATAAACACAAGGTGCAGGGTTTGAGTCTCACAAGGGATAATTGACTAAGCTTAAAATGGCTCACAAGGGCAGTTAGCTTAGTACTAATCTAATCTATGAACCTATGAACTTCTTTGTGTGTGTGTGTATATGCCCCCACATACTACACCTGCTGGCTGTAAGTGTTCAGGCTCAAATCCTGTACCTTTGCTTCAGGGTAAGAACAGCCTAAAGTCCCTAACCACCACCATTTCTGAACTTTGTTCAGATTTGCTTTTCTAATGGTTGTGAGCTATGGTGAGAACTGAAATTGTATTTCTCGCATTATTGTTTTTGATGTTTGTCCAGGTTTTTTGTGCTAATGTGTGAAGTGAGAACTGAATTTGTATTCCCTCATTATTGACTTTGTTTGTCCAGGTTTTTTGTGCTATGAGGTTGAGAGCTATCTAAATGATGGCCATTAAGTTTGTCTTCCTATTTTTCAAACTGCTGATTTAGCATTGTGGTATGTTGCACTGACTATGGTGTATATGGTTCTGGGTTCAAGACATGCATGGTGATAAACACAGCGTTTTATTCTAGCAACTTTTCAAAACTATACAAGCAATGTTTAAAATGTGTCCCTGTTTTTGGTGCTTTTGCCCCCCCCCCCCCTCAATAAATGTTGACTTTTTCCAGATTTCTGAGTGTCAACATTTTACAAGGAGCTGAGAGCTGCAGGGGAACTTAAGTTTAGTGCTGCTGATGCAGAATTGGATTATACTGTTAATAGCACAACAGGTAGTGTACTTGCTTTTGATGCAGAAAGCTGTAGGTTCTTCTCCCACAGTAGGTAGATGCATTACTGAAACTGTACTGTGTTGTAAAGGGGGTAGATGCTGTAGTCTGTTTTGGCAAAGGTATCTAGTAGTAACTATGAACCTGTTATCAGTTTACCATCCATTCCCTATTGCAATATTACTAGTGTATCATTGTTTTTAATGCAACATAGGCAATTTATTCCTAAAGGGCAACAGGCACATTATTTGTCGATGAAACCATGAAATATAAAGTTGTTAGCAGCAGCCCCTTCATTAGTTACAGATTTCTCTAATGTGGAATTATGTAGATGGCTTTTACTAGTTCAGAGATTGTGCATATTTACTGATACTGGTGGACTGTAGAAGTTTGAGTAGACTTTTATGATGGAAGGTGTATCAAAGAGCACGTGTATGTTTCATGTGCAAGGGGCCTACGATTTGAAAACAGCCCAAAGTTAATCTTTATCTGCCACTGGCAAAATGTATTTTTTTGGAATGTGGATTTCAATGCCGTTTCAATGAATGTGAGTTTCAAGGGCAGAGAAGTTTTAATGCTAAGTCTAGTTTCATTGTGAGATTGCATTGCTTTGTTTAGCAGATATTTATTGGTGTTCGTGCTGTAAAATGCAAAATAAAACCTTTTCTGGCAAATCATTTAGGAATGAAGTCACTAAATAATGACCGACGTTAAGTTTCAGACGTCATAATCTTCAGAAAAATGCATGCTAAAGCAAGACCTGATATTCTAGCAACTGTCTTAAGTTTATACAAGGTCAATTTTTTGTACTTTGTATGTTCCCCCAATATATTTGGCCTTCTCCAGATTTCCTGCATTAAGAGGTTGAGAGGTATGTATCGCTTTATAGAATTAGGAATATCCAAACCTCACAACTGTCCCCAATTGTGGCTCAAAATGTTGCTCTCCCCTTAATAATTTCTCCGCAAAATAGCAATTTTGGAAGAAAATGTGGGGGGTTTACTTTACTTTTATAAATAACTGTAATGAGCAGAGTTATACATTACTTTTATTTCAGAAATGCATGTAGATTCTTTAATTTTGTCAGCTGCTCTAAGTTAACTGTGTTCATATTAAAATGGTGTCCCTTCTTTGACAGGTTCCCAGCTGTATTGTCTGGCAATTTTATATTTTTGCATCACATTTTTGGTCCGTTTTTCATAAAATTGCGGTTTTCTGACAAATTAGTGGCAAATTGTTAAAGACTGAAGTTAGAAAATAATGGCAGACATTTGAGTTTCAGATTTCATACCTTTCAGAAAATTCATACTAATGCAAAATCTACTATTCTATTATCTTTTCTAAGTTTATAAGAGCAATATTTAAAAAAAAAAGTCCTTATTTTTGGGCCTTTGCCTCAGGTTTATTTATGAGTTTGCTGCTGTAAGAGGTTGAGAGGTGTGTGTGTGTGTGTGGTAGGTAGCATACCTTTCAACTGTCCAAATTTTGCAGAATGTCCAGATTTTTGCCCCATATTTTTTGTCTTCCTCAAATTTTGTGATTTTCTAGAAAATCATTGAAGGCTGAAGTTGCTAAATAATGACAGACATTTGAGTTTCAGACTTCATGTCCTTTAGAAACATTCATACTAGCACAAATCCTGTTATTCTAGCAACTTTCTCATACTAGCACAAATCCTGTTATTCTAGCAACTTTCTAAGTTCACGAGAGCATTATTTAATATCTGTCCCTGTTTATTTTAGGCTTTGTCCATATTTCTTGCACTAAGAGGTGGGTAGGGGTGTGTGTGTGAATGAAACATCCTAGTTAGTGGTAGCAGGTGGTTAGTAATTTAGTCAAGCTCAAAACCTGTACCTTAGTTACAGAAAACAAAAGCATAAATTCTCTACCCCAACTACCATGCTGCATTTTTCAAAAAACTGACATTTCAGGTTAATTTTCAATTCAAGGAACCGAGTTTCAGTGAATATATTACTGAAGAGGCATTACAGCGAATGCCTCTTCATCGACACTAAAAGAGCGAACCGTGAATTATGTGAATGGCCGTAGCTTGGCTGGGGAGGGGGGTAGCGGTTTGAGAGCTGTGAGTACAAATTTGAAAATCCTAGCTACACCCCTGTTTTTAAGGACTTGTATATAAGGAGGTTTTGTGTGTCTAAAAATGTCTCCAGTTGCCGAAGGAAACAAAAGCACTAACTGAAGTGTGTTTTATTAAATATGTGTTTTTTCTCCAGTTTTGGTGACTTTTGTTTCTGAGGATTTAGTCCTTCTGCTGTGCTTTTTGGGATTATGGGCAATAATGAGATAATATAAGTGAGAAAGTTAGGAAAATATGTATGCCAGTGTACAGTACTAATAAAGTAAAAATACTTGTAAACAGGTGATTAAGTCAAGAGGTATATATGAAGAGTGGTATAAGACAGAGATGCCCAAATGAGTTGTATACTCTGCATTAGTTATGAATGTGATAGTATGTGAAATAAATTACAAAACAAAGGAGGTGAGGTATATGATACAAGAAGGGTTAAAAATTATTGTCCTGTTAACATATGCAGATGACGTTTTAATAATTGCAAAAAACAAAATTGAGTAAAAGAAGTAATATTTGCACAAATTAGTGTCTAGAGGTGATAGGAATGGCTTTAAATAAAGAAAAAAGTAAAGGTTTAAGTGATGTAGTGAAGAGAGAGGGTATATATTTTAGAATTAATTAAATTTCTGTGCTAGTCATAACATTTGGAAATAAAGATGTAAGTAGAATTCAGTGGGGAAAAAACAATAGAAGTAATAAAACAAACTTGTCATTTATGTAGAAAATATAAATTAGCATTCACCAAAAAGTCTTATTTGATAAATTTAGTACCGGTGTGAAAAATGCCATACATAGCAAAAGTATTTATGTTGCCAACAGTATTTGAAAAGGAATTATTGTAGATATGTTTTCATTAATATGGGGTTCTAGATTAATCCCACTAAAAAGAATAGTTCTGTATATAAATAAAAAGATGAAGATTTAAGGTTAATTAACTTAGTGGTATAAGCTGCTTCATTAAATTTGTACAAAGTGTTAAAGTGGATAAATGAAAAAGATGAGAGATTAGTAGTAAAGCTGTATTAATATATGATGATATATTTTGGACTATGGTGTAGAAGAGGAAAAGCATGTAGAAATGAAGCAATACATGTTATCAAAAATATTTTTTGTGAAAAATAAAAATTGATGATATGGAAAAAGAAAGAAAATATAGTAAAATAATGTAATGGTAAAACATTACTGTGTAAACAATGGGAAAATTTAACAAATGAAAAAACATAAAGCTATAAAAATAAGAAACAAATGGTTTAATAGGAAAGTAGAATGTCAAATGAAAAATTACCTGTAAAAGGAAATATGCCATGTACAAAGAAAAGTGGCAAAATATCTTATCATTGTCAAGAAGAAGAAATTACTGAATGTGTGTTTTTGAAATGTAAAAAAAAATATGGTGAAAACTATGCAAATTTTTTTTTGGAGATATAAAAGAAGTGAATAAAATAAACATGGATATGATTAAATCTGGATATTATAAGAACAGAACTAAAGACTATATTAAAAGAATACATAAAAATATATTTGTCATAATGGTTACAAGCTATGAAAGAACAAATGAAATTATGTTTAATGGGAAATACATTTTAGCAACAATACTAAGTAAAATCAGATGGTAGTTATGGAAAAAGGAGTGGGTGTCCAGTAGGGATGAAAATTTAGTATGACTGAAAGGAATATTATGAACATGTATACATATCTTTGCATATCTATATATTTGTACATTTGCAAAAATTTGAAAATATGCCGTATGTTGTAAATAATAACAGCCATATCTATACTCTACTATAAAAAAGCTCAAAGTAAATATAAGAAAGAAATATCACAACAGCTTCACCACACAGATCCTTCAACTTCAAACGTTTATTCTGGTACCTCTGCCTTTCGCCTTCTTGGAATAAATCACACAATAAAACTTGACCTCAGCCTTTACCAGAATAAACTTTTGAAGTTGAAGGATCTGTGTGGTGAAGCTGTTATTGTGGTGTTTCTTTCCCATATCTATACTCCACAAGATCTATAAACAACACTGCTACCATCATATCTAATATAATAAATGTCATTAATAACATAAGCTGGTCAAGTTTTACATCATCACTAATGTTAATAAGGCTATCATTTTCCTACTAGTATATGTAGCATCCAGAATCCATATTAACCATCTATACTCCAGCTACATAAAGCAATTTTCTTACTCAAACACTTTGCTAATCAAAACATTTCACCTTGAAAATAAAGAAACATACACAGTCAACCTCTGGCCATAGTGCTTGCTTATCTTTATGAAACAGCTAAGAAGTCAGTCAGAAAGGCAAAATCCATATGTCTTGACAACAAAGGTCAACACTTGCTAATCCACAAAAATTCTTGAATGAAGTCAACAAACTAACTGGACATATAATAGCAAGCAACACTCATCACTCATTCATCCCAATGTGATTTTGCATCAGAGTTCACAACACTACCTCAACTAAATCAGGCAGATGAGGCATCAGTTTCATGGCACCCCCATGTTGCACTGCCCTGTCACCAATCTGCTTGTTTTGAGAAAAAAACCCATAGCCTTCTGTACAAAAGGCAAGTGTGCTAACAATTGAGCCACTGGCCCTATATGAGCCACTCGTATGAAGCTGTACAATGATACTACATCATTAGTGAGCAAGGAATATTTTGGTTGCCAATGAACATCATTTATTACACTTAAGAAATGCCAACTGTCTGTTAAAAAGAATTAACATTTTTCAATTAAATTCTAAAAATTTTATCCAGACACATACTGATAAGATTAGTTTTAGAGCCACTAGAAATATAGTTGATATTAAAGTTAGATCTCATTTATTTTTTATTTAGTTTTGCAAGATGAAAAATAGTACCTTACTACTTTGTTTACTTATTTATTTATTTAAAGAATTAATTAATTAATGTATTTAATAATTGTTTTTGTTGACCAGGGTAGTCTGATTGGGATGTGGTGGCCCCTTTTCAGTGGAAGCCTCAGAAGAAAAGCTCCAGTTACAAAATAGGCCAATTTGTACATCAGAGAAAAATATAAAGGTTAAAGAAACAATATGGACATAAATAACTGAAAGGCTACTATACAACAGAAAAAAAACTGCAATAAGTAAAATATACTGCCATTACCTACCAGTACATGGCTAATTGTCATAATTATTAAGGCTTAAAATGTCAATTTACAATTTTACATTTATGGGTTGGAGAAATGAGAGAGAAGATGTAGGATATATGAGTAGAAAGCAGAGAGCAGATGAGGATATGTGAGCAGAGTGTGTGTACTTGTTAGCTGATATAGAGGAAATGAAAGCTGTAACAAATCCGCGGCTGATATAGAAGGAGTAAGACTGGGTGTATAGGTGGCGGGTTCAAATTGGTCTATCATGATGTGGATGGGAGGAGAAATGGGGTAGGGGTTATACTGAAGGAACAGTATGCCAAGAGTGTTTTGGAGGTAAAAAGAGTGTCAGATAGAGTGAGGTTTATGAAGCTGGAAATTGATGGTGTAATGATGAATGTTGTTAGTGCATACGCTCCGCAAGTTGGGTGTGCAATGGATGAGAAAGAAAAATTTTGGAGTGAGTTGGATGAAGTGGTGGTGAGTATAGCCAAGGGTGAGAGACTGGTGATTGGAGCGGACTTCAATGGGCATGTTAGTGAAGGGAACAGAGGGGATGAGGAAGTGATGGACAGGTATGGTGTTAAGGAGAGGAATGCAGAAGGTCAGATGGTAGTGGATTTTGCAAAAAGGATGGACATGACTGTGGTGAATACATATTTTAAGAAGAGGGAGGAACATAGGGTGACGTACAAGAGTGGAGGAAGTTGTACACAGGTGGATTATATCCTATGCAGGAGGGCCAATCTGAATGAGATTGGAGACTGTGAAGTGGTGACAGGGGAAAGTGTAGTTAGGCAGCATAGAATGGTGGTCTGTAGGATGACGTTGGTGATCAAGAAGAGGAGGACAAGTGTGACAGCAGTGCCGAGGATCAAATAGTGGAAGTTGAGAAAGGGTGATTATGAGGTGGAATTCAGGGTAGAGTTAAAACAGGCACTGGAGGGCAGTGAAGAGTTACTGAATGGCTGGGTAACTACAGCAGATATGGTAAGGGAGACAGCTAGAAAGGTGCTTGGTGTAACATCTGGACAGAGGAAGGAGGACAAGAAGACCTGGTGGTGGAATGAGAAAGTACAGGAGAGTATAAAGAGGAAGAGGCTGGCGAAGAAGAAGTGGGATTGTCAGACAGATGAAGAAAGTAGACAGGAGTATAAGGAGATGATGAGCATGGCAAAGAGAGAGGTGGTGAAGGCTAAGGATAAGGCATATGGAGAGTTGTATGAAAGGTTAGACTCTAAAGAGGGAGAAAAGGACCTGTACTGATTGGCTAGACAGAGGGACCGAGCTGGAAAAGATGTGCAGCAGGTAAGGGTGATAAAGGATAGTGGAAGAAACATACTCACAAGCAAGGAGAGTGTGTTGAGTAGATGGAAAGAGTACTTTAAGTGGCTGATGAATGAAGAGAATGAGAGAGACAGAAGGTTAGATGATGTGGGTATAGTAAATCAGGACGTGAAACAGATTAGCAAGGAGGAAGTAAGGACAGCTATGAAGAGGATGAAAAATGGAAAGGCTGTTGGTCCAGATGACATACCAGTAGAAACATGGAAGTGCTTAGAAGAAATGGCAGTGGAGGTTTTAACCAGATTGTTTAATGAAATCATGGAAAATCAGAGGATGCCTGGCCTGAGGAGTAGGGAAAAAGTTTTTTCGTACTTATTTTTAAGAATAAGGGTGATGTGCAGAGCTGTAGTAACTGCAGAGGGATAAAACTGATCAGTCACAGCTTGAAGTTATGGGAAAGTGTAGTGGAAGCTAGGTTAAGGAAGGAGGTGATGATTAATGATCAGCAGTATGGTTTCTGGACAGGAAAGAGCATTACAGATGTGATGTTTGCTCTGAGAGTGTTGATAGAGAACTATAGAGAAGGTTAGTAAAAGTTGCATTGTGTCTTTGTGGACTTGGAGAAAGCATATGATTGGGTTCCTAGAGAGAAGTTGTGGTATTGTATGAGGAAGTCAGGAGTGGCAGAGAAATATGTAAGCGTGGTACAGGATATGTGCAAGGGTAGTGTGACAGTGGTGAAGTCTGCAGTGGGAGTGACAGATGTGTTTAAGGTGGAGGTGGGACTACATCAAGGATCAGCTCTGAGCCCTTTCTTATTTGCAATGGTGATGGACAGGTTGACAGACGAGATCAGACAGGAAGCCCCATGGACTATGATGTTTGCAGATGACATTGTGATTTGTAGTGAGAGTAGGGACCAGGTTGAGGAGACCTTGGAGAGGTGGAGATATGCTCTAGAGAGGAGAGGAATGAATGTCAGCAGGAGTAAGACAGAATGTATGCATGTGAATGAGAGGGAGGATAGATGAATGGTGAGGATGCAGGTAGTAGAGTTGCCGAAAGTGGATGAGTTCAAGTACTTGGGATCAACAGTTCAGAGTAATGGAGAGTGTGGAAGAGAGGTGAAGAAAAGAGTACAGGCATGGTGGAAT
This sequence comes from Protopterus annectens, assembly GCF_019279795.1. NCBI lineage: Eukaryota > Metazoa > Chordata > Ceratodontiformes > Protopteridae > Protopterus > Protopterus annectens. The sequence goes on from NC_056742.1 coordinate 187,364,097, forward strand.
GGGTGGAGAAGAGTGTCAGGAGGGATTTCTGATAGATGGGTACCAGTAAGAGTGAATGGGAAGGTCTACAAGAGGGTAGTGAGACCAGCTATGTTGTATGGGTTGGAGATGGTGGCATTGACAACAAGGCAGGAGTCAGAGATGGAATTGTTAGAGTTAAAGATGTTAAAATTTGCACTGGGTGTGACATGGATGGACAGGATTAGGAATCAGTATGTATGTTAAAAGGTCAGCTCAGGTTGGACAGTTTGGAGACAAAGTCAGAGAGGTGAGATTGCGTTGGTCTGGGCATGTGCTGATGAGGGATGCTGGATATATTGGGAAAAGGATGCTAATGATGGAGCTGCCAGGTAAAGGGAAAAGAGGAAGGCCTAAGATAAGGTTTATGTATGTGGTGAGAGAGGACATGCAGGTGGTTGGTGTGACAGAGCAAGATGCACAGGACAGGAAGAAATGAAAACAGATGATCCGCTGTGATGACCCCCTAATGGGAAGAGCTGAAAGAGAAGAAGAAGATATAGAAGATGATGAGAATGAGTTAGAATTTTGCTGGAGGAAAACAAAATCAGTGGGTAAGTTCAGGCAGTAGAAATAGTAGTAAGACCAAAGGGAAAGAAGACAGAATTTGCTTTGTTGTTTATATGGGTAAAGTAACTCTGTAAGGGCCAATGCAGTGTACCCTGAGAATGTACAACAGTAAAGCCAAGTGCTTTCAAATTGTTGTTTTATCAAGTTTTTGAATCTGGATAGGTTGTTTCCTTGTTTCATAATGGTAGGGATAGAATTCCAGGTTTTGGAGATGTAGTTTAAGTTCAGTACTTTAGGAAATTCCTCTGTAAAATATACCTACAACTTAAAATTGATATCATCTGAAATGTATCCCACTCAGTAATTGTAAAGCTATTTGTTGGTAAACAAGATTAATTTGCCTTTTATCAACCACGCAATGATTTTTACTGTCTGCTAGCATCCTATTTATTTTTCACTGTAATTGGCAGTATTTTCGATGAGTTCTTCCACAAACAATTTATGTTCTGCTGCTAATCTTTGCCCTTTATTCAAAAATTATGAAAATATTGTTTATTGGCAATTATTAGAATATATTACAAAACAGTATTCTCATTGACAGACAGCAAGCCTTTTGTCCAACTTATAGTACCTTTACATCCATCTATACTCTTGATTGATTATATTTACTAAAATATGGAGCAAGGTAAACTTACAGGTGCTATATTTTTAGATCTAAAAATGTCATTTTACATTGTTTTTCTCTCCTTCCTACTCAGAAAACTAGCTGACATCAGACTTTACTTGGAAGTCACATTGTGGTTTCTGAGCTCTTGTGGTAGTCACTATCAGATGAATCTGTTCTGGTGTTATGTCTGCTGTAGTGACAACAATCAAATAAGTACCACAAGTGTTTATCTTTGGTCCACTTGTATTCTCATGTTTTATAGTTGATCCTGCCATGGTATACCCCTTTGCAATTGTACCCTTTATGCATATGGCATTGACATTAGAAAGACTAGAAAAAATCAAAGCATTCTGAGAATAAGCAATATTAGGACTATAAAGCTCCAGAGTACAAATTAACAGACAACACACAGCATACTGCTATTATTTTGAAATAGAATGTTTGGCATTAAAGTAATAACTTCTCTGCTGTAAACTTGCACTGGTAACAGACTGTTTACACTGTTGTGGTTGAATGGACAACAGAATGGGAACACAAACCTAGGAGATGGTGATTTTCCTTGCAGGCTCTTAACTTTGTTGTGAAACAGACCATTGGCACACCACAATGAGAAGGGCATGTTTAGGACTCACAGCTCATGTACTCAGTCTAAAACCACAGGTATCAAGCTTAACTTTAACACACTGTGGTTGTTCTCACCAAAAGGGTACCTTAAAATGATGTAAAATAATATAAATAATATTAAGAAAATGTAAATACAACTTCAAAAATGATGTATATTTTGAGTGTAAAAGCTATAACTGAAATTGTTGCTTTAAATAGCCAGGTACCATTTTCTATTAGACAGAGAGTCTTCCATGGTAACTTTACTAGAACCAATTATGCAACCAAGTGAGGATTGTGGGTCTGGACAACCAGTTTTGCTTACCGTGTTGCAGTAAAAAAGATTGCTGTGTATTACACTTCAGGAAACCTGTATGTCTCACTGCAGATGAATCCAGGGAGAAGTGATCTATTTGGACATGTCCATATACAGTGGAAATTAATTGCTACCTAGAAGGGAATTAAGAGACTTTATGTGAGAGAGTGCGTATTTTGTGGTCTCTGAATCTTTGGAAGAAAGAAGATATTTGTATGCTTTTATTTTGTTTTGCCATCACCAGAAGCTATACCTTTAGGTGCACTTGCTTGAATGGCAAGGATATGTACTATTGATGCTTCTTTGATTGGCAGTAACAGTTTGTAAAGACTGATACATTACTATATCATTGCATATGTTTATGTATGTTTATGTATACATAGAGACAGATAGACAGATAAAGATAGGTAGACAGATACAGATAGATTGCTACATATAGAGAGAGAGATATCATTTTGAAAAAGGGCAAATAACAAGTAAAGAATGCAGTACCATTTCCTGACTCAGGACTATTATGTGCAGCTCTGTGAATGTGAAGTCAAAACAGGAAGAAGTTTATGTCCCAGACAGTGGGTAAGTGTATAACAGCAATCTGAAATGCCTATAGTTTCCTCGGAAATGAACATTAGGAGATTGAATCAATACCAGTAATGGTAAGTGCTGTGTATAGTACTTCATTACAGGGATTTAGTAATTCTTTTTTGCATACACTTTAACCTAATGTGCTCTGCTTTGTCACTTAAGAGTTTAGTTCTGCTGTGCTTTTTAATTGTCATTTAGTCATATCTTTGTTTTCTTCTGTGGACAGAAAACAGTTATTTTCTGCCTCTGTGAAGTTCAATGCAGTACCTGATGTAGGAAGACAATAGAAAACAGCTGTGTTTGCTGTTTCTCTCATGGTAAATTAATGACAGTATTCTGTACTCCTTACAGAAAACTTTATTAAAGGATTCTAAGAATGTTTAGTTATTACCTGCAAGCTATAGTGTCAGAAACTTAAAGTTTTCTAGCCGAAGTGTAAGAGCTACAAAATGATATGCCTCTATCATCACTACAGTTTACAGGCTGCACGATTACACGATCAGTATTTGTCATAATACGCATTATAGAGGCTGTGATGTAGCTTTCCTCATAAAGTATATCTTCTTTTTGGAAAAGATTAAGATCATGCATTTATGATTATGACTCTTGCCTCCAATTCATATTTATATCCTTTTTCATTAGTATTTTTATAAGCGTTTATTGTTCATACTTTAATAGTCTGCCATGTATCAGCAAGTCAAGTACTTAATAGTGTTTCCATTAATATTTTTCAGTTTGTTTCAGTTGGCTATCTTCATTTTCCAATCCAAGGCTTTCTGTTCCCATTTATGAATCATATCTTACTGTTTTTCTGTTTTTCTATCATCTCATCTATGCTCATGCCATTTGACTTTATTCATTTATTTATTTCATTGTTATCCATATCAGTGGGCTGGTCTAAGCAGCTTTTTCAACCATAACTCAGGTTCAGGCAAAGGCAAGCATGTCTTATAAAACTGCCATTATAACTGAATGCATGCAAATTGATGCAGTTTTGAGTAATATAGCAACATTTTAAAAAGTAAAAATGCTGTATACATGCAAATTGAAGATTGTGTGCATTTAATAAACCAATTCAAAGTGACTCTAAAACTTAGAAAAAGCAATCCCTTTTATTGATACATGCATAAAGCAATATGTAACTAGACTGAAAGTCTTCAATATTTTAAGATGTGACAGTGATAATGATTAGAATGTAAAAACATGAATATTGCAAACTGCACATTTATAAAGGATTTGAAGTAAGAACTTTGGATGGAGAAAATAATGCATTCAGATTAGAATGCAAATGAGATGCACTCAGGTGGAAATGGGATGATTTACAAGGAATACTTTAGTGTAGGCTTGAAAAGAAGGGCATTACATTTGAATGTGTAAATACTGAGATACAAAAAGAAAAAGATCACAGTGCTGTCTGTGAACCAGTAGAAAATATTGATAGGCAGGAAAAATGAATAAACAATGAACAGTATTTACCCATCTGACAAGAAAATGTGTGACTGTATTTAATGATGCACTGGCTACTTTTTCTAAGTCCAGGATTAATATTTTACTTACCTGCGTTGGGATTTTAGACTACTATTTTCATTAGTAGTGCTCATACTCCTGACATTTATGACTACTGTCTTCATTGTTCATACTGTGTCAATTCCTTGCTTTGTCTTTTTGTTTCTCATAATAACTTCCCTTCCCTGCTCTGGGTTTTGCCTTTTCAATGCTTTTTCCTTTTCCTTTTGTCTCACATTCCCTTCCCTGCACCCTCCTCTGTCCTCCTGTGACTCATATATGACCTTCCCCGCTCTGTACTTGGCATCATCCCTACTTTGTCCTTCTCTCTCATACTAACTTCCCTGCTCCCTACCTTGACTTTTTGTTTCCTTCCTACCTTCCTTCCTCTGTATTCTGCCTTCTCCCTCTTCTGTGCATCTGTCTTTCACACTGTATTCCTGCTTTGTACTTTGCCTCCTCCCTACTTTGTTCCCTGTCTCTCTACCTTACTTGATCTTGTTGTCTCTTTCGTGGCTTTCCCAGCTCTTTCTTCTGCCACCTCTCTACTTTAGTCTCCTGCTGTATGCCCTTCTCTTATTGTAACTGCATAATGTAGTTCTAATTTTTCCTGTCATTTCACTTTGATGCTGTTTTCCCCTCACAAAATATCTGCTCCATATTTTTGTTGTATGAAAACAAGTAGCCAAAACACTCCAGTCATGTACTCAGGATTGACTTCTGCTCCCATGGTAGAGCTAAACCTTCATGGCAACAATAAGCATTTAAACTCCTAAAATGAAGTGCTTAAGGTAGCATTTCAGCTCCTTGGAGTTACTATTGTGTAGCAGTTATTTTTCAATATCAACTGTGCCTTTATGGGGTACTACTCCTTAGTCCATTGACAAAATGTGTTTTTTTCAGTTCAGTAGAAAGTAACTTGCAACCCACCACCTCATGAAATGTCTTCCTTATTGTTTCTTAAAATGCTGCTTTTCTTATTAAACCCAATTTTTATGTGCCCTGAATGACCACCAAGCATTGCAGGAATAAATCACATCCATCCATCCACAGCAACCTTTTCCCCATTTTTGTACATGGGGTCAGGGTGTCATTTTAACAATGCCAATCATCTAGAGCCTGTGTTCACAGTAACAGGTGGCTAGCCCTGCTACATCTGTTCTTCTATATCACACACACACACACACACACACACACACACACACACACACACACACACACACACACACACACACACACACAAAGATTTTCTCATACTTATGTTCAATTTAGTGTGTTCAGTCTGCCTACTGTATGTCTTTGGAATGTAGGAGGAAACTGGAAAAACTTCATGCAAACACAAGGAGAACATGCAGACTCCATATGGAAGCCACTGCAGCTGAGAAATGAACTAGAGAACCTCTAGCTGTGAGGCGGCAACACTACCTGCTGTGCTACTGTGCTGCAATAAGCAGTAAGTCACTTGATATATTGATTTTCCCATTAGACAGATACATTGGCTGCACTACTGAACTTCAGTCTGTCTTTCTTACAAAGCACACAGACACAGACATGCTGAACAGTCTGTGCTCATTTAATAACAAGTTTTAATACTAAACACACAACTATTGTGATATGTCTCCCTTGTAGTCTTGGGTGACCTGAAATTCTGGATTAGTTGATAAATGTCTGACTCATTAATTGCTATATTTTATCTCATCCCCTTTTGTTAAAAACATTACATTGTATTTTTTCCCTTTTTTTATAAAACAGCTTACTGGTTGTTTCATTTTAGCTATCATTCAGTAGAACTTGGATTTCCAATAACCTGTAGTCTCATGCTACCCAGCCAGACTGATTGCTGCTTCAGCTAATTGGTGTCTTTCTACCTTCTCTTTCCATCCCAGTCCCTGGCCACTCACATTAGATGGCTATGCATGTTCTTCACAGTCCACTATCAGTAGTTAATCTAACTACACCCTAATCTCCTCAGCCACATTATTATTTACCCATTATGTTACCCTTTTGAAAGTTTAAAAATCAACTCTATCATCCTAATCACTTCAAACATAGAACATGCTATCTGTAATTTCCATCTATAAAACAATATCCCTCACAGTAAAAAGTCCTGCTGCCCACCAGATCACAGAAGCAACAGACAATCTTCCTTGTTCTTCAACTTAACAGAAACAATATGAAACCTCCACTAGCCCAGACAAGTACTACCCCAAAATGATATATTACTCTCTTCTGTAGTTGTTACCTTATGTTCACTATGCATCTATGTGATAACTTCTTGTTATCAATCCACACAGCAGATATGCCTGGCACAAGTTAAAATTACTCATCGATTGCCATAAAATCAACAATGCAGCCCTCTCCATTACAGCTCCCCTTCTTGTCATTCACAACAGTTAAACGAAATCTATGTCTAACTTTACTCCTACCTCAAAAAAAATGCCACAGCTTCCCTCAAACAATACCATAAATGAGATACTGAAATAATGCATTAATAGTAAACTTGGGACCCTAATGAGAACATTCAAGCAACAACCTCACTCCTCTAATTCCCTTACTTCTCACCATACACAAATCCACAGAGGGGCAATTAAACTACAGAATTATCCAACTATACTTAGAAGAATACTGCTCTAAATTACACAAAATGATGAAGATGTGTGTGCTGTTTCTGAAACATAACTAAAATCATTCATATATATCATACCTGAACATTTTCCTACCCAAAGTGCAATCTGCCATGATTGTGTGGGTACTAGATTAGGTGAGACTTTATGATACTAGTCAAAAGCACCTTAGGTTACAAAATCATAACCATCTCATCTCCCACTGGTGAGTATGAATCAAACTGGCTATTACTGACCTAGCCATTCCCTAAAATATTGTACTGTTTATAGGCTCATCCGATCCTTGCATATTAGCTTCAGCAATGTGATCCTAACAATAGTTAATAACACTCTAAATTAGAAACAGCTCCTGATCTTAGGAAATTTAAAATCAGCTTCCTAGGATGCAACAAAACTGACTTCCATATTCTCCTGCCAGATTTAAATGATTACCAGCTAATCAGGGATTTTACAAGACCCAGTCCTGACAGTATTAATGATTAACTAATAGCCAGCCTCATTAGAAACTGACCATCAGAAAAAGAAGACATAGTTATCCAACAACCGAACATTAGTGAACACTGCACCCTATCATTTACATATTCCTTACTAAAATAAATGAAGCCACTATCTATATTCCACAACATATAAAAATGGAACTGCTACTGTCATACCTAATATAACAAATGTCATTAATAACATAAGTTAGAAATTTTATAGTATCACTAATGTTAATGAGACTACCATTTTCCTACTAGCATATGCAGCATCCAGAATCAATACTGTCCACCTAAATCCCATCTACATAAAGCAGTTTAATTACTCAAACACTTTGCAAGTCAATAATTTCCACCTGGAAAACACAGAAACATGCACAGTCAACCTCTGATCACAGCACTTGCTTATCTTTATGAAAACAGCTAAAAAGTCAGTCAGAAAGGCAAAATCCACATGCCTTGAGAACAAACAAAGGGAAACACTTGCTAACCCACAAAAATTCTTGAATGAAGTCAACAAACTAACTGGACATGTAATAGCAAGCAGCACTCTTCATTCCTTCATCACAATGTAGCTTTACATCAGAATTCCCCAAAACTCCATCAAGAACCCAGACCATCAACTCCTTTTATCCCTTACCCATTGAATCACACTCCTCTCCCTTCTGTCTAAAGAAACTAACTGAAACAGACATAAGAAAACTTATATCCTCACTACCAGCCCACAGACCAATACGATCTAACACTCTCTTCCCCTGACTTGCTTACCAAGCATCTATATCATTTATTCAGTGTCTCAAAATCACAACAACTATCCCAATTACCTTGAATACAGTCAAAGTCATTACAATACCTAAATCAAGTGAACATTTCTCAACAGCAGATTTTCAATGAATATCCCTCTTTCTCCACCTTGGCAATCTACTGGAAAATAATCTACAAGCTAATTCCTAGCTATCTCTACCAATATAACATATCATCTTCCCTGTAACATGGCTTCTTAAAATAA